>NC_068982.1:119776250-119779544 GCF_001194135.2 Octopus bimaculoides
TATATTCTACAAATGATAATAAGGAACAGGATATAATTAATTGTACATGTAGAGATGGGACCAAATGTAAATTTAATAATAAATGTGATTTGAAGGATGTGATGTATAAATGTATACTGACTTTAATTGATGGGAATGAATTGAATGTTTATAATTTAAATAAGATTTACAAAGCATCAACTTCGAAACAAATTAAATTACGTGTGGCTCAACACATGAATTCCTTGAAGAATAGAAATTTGATTAATTCTACTGGCCTTAGTAAATATATTTGGAAACTAAAATCTATAAATATTAAGTACATTTTAAATTGGCAGATAGTTTGTAAGGCGAAATCTTATCGTATAGGTAGTAATTTTGTATGTTTTGTATTAATGAAGGGATTATTATTACGGGGATATTATTAAATAACAATAATATTTTGATTACCTCCCATGATGAACGTAGAATTAAATGTAGACATAAATCTTATAAAACTCTCTGACGAAGCCTAGAGATATACCTAGGTTCCGTAATTGTATCTACAGATCTACAAGTCACTTAAAAGATGGAAATAACATATGGGGTACTGTGACCCCTTGACTGAAACAGCGGTAAGAAATTTCTTTCTCCTTTCTCTTTTCCAAAATTTACTAGTACGTTACACATGGATTTATATATTATATGAACTGTTTAAAATAAATAAATAGACATAATATAATGTCTAACAGCTGCTGAATACTAACACTGTATATATATGTACATATATGTATATATATGTACGTATATATATAATATATATAAATATACATATTTGCATATATATACATATATATACATATGCATATATACATAAACATATGTGTATACATATATATATATACATATATATAAACACACACCCATATATATATACGTATAAATGTATGCATATATATATATGTATATATATATATACATATATATATATATATATATATATATATATCACGTCATGTATTCTGCGCTTGGAGCAGTGTTCAAAATAAGTAATTTAATTTCGCTAAAGCTGCGTATAATTTTGAGGTGGTTTCTAAATGTTTATCATATCCTTTGTTATTCTTGGGTTTCTGCATCTTTCTGCAGATGATGATATCGTTGATTTTAGTACTGGTATCACTCATAATCATAATTATAATTCCTCCTTTAGCCTGTATTGTTTAAGTTATTAGATGTAGACAGAATATCAGCAAAATACGTGCCGTATTGAAAACAACTATAATAAACTCACGCAAACTCAATGTGTGTGTCTGTGTGTGTGTTTGTGTATGTGCGCGCGGCGCGCGGCTGAATATATACATACATACAGAGTGATACAGGCAGACGGACAAACTGATTGAAAGTGGTAGATAGATAGATAGATGATAGATAAATACTTAGACTGATATGTATATGTCTATGTAACGAAATAGAAAAATAGATAAATATATACGCCGCTAAACATATATGAACGTGATGAGAGAGACTGGGTAAAGTAAACAACATATAAGTCATTGTTTTTACATATGAACATAAGTGTCTTTCCATTTAATGAGATTTGGCATTGGCCTGTTTCAATTTTCATGCGTTCTCTAATGCAAAATATATTCAGCAATGAGATTCCAAAATTCAAAAACATTGCACATTATAGATGCAACATGAATGTTGAATCAACAGAGTAAAATTAGTATAAATACATGTGTATGTGTGTGCGTGCGCGCGTATGTACGTTTGTCTTTATTCAAATTTCGTATTGAAAAAGCTGTAAAATACAAAATTTCTTTCGAATGTTACATATTTGCTGAATGTCAATAGAGATACTTCTTTTTTTTTATCCTTAGTCATACATGTATTGAATGACTTTTTTTTTTTTAAGATGAGAACCACTGAGTATTGCAAGATGGTATGACACTAAGACGTGGTGGGAAAAAAGAATAACATACATTTATAAAAAGAAAACCAGCGGGGTTTGTAGTACAACATAGGAGTACCGTACGAGCAATTTTGATCGTTTTCTATCGATTCGTGACAGCTTTTGAAAAACAGTCTATAGAAAATGCCCCCCAAACGATCGTCTCTTTCATTTATAATGTGTAATAATTTTTAAAAATAGTTCGTGTTGGTCCAACTCCGGATTGAATGTTTAAATTCCTTTAGTATAGGAATAACAAATATATTCGCATCCATACATATATACATAATATACACAAATTATTGTACGCATATCGTGGTTAAAATCACAACATGCGTAGCGATCACTGAATAGGTGAAAATAAGCAGCAAGCGAGAACATGACAAATGGAACAAACGAGAATCTTGCTTCAATCAGATGCCCCAAAAATTAAATTTTCATAGTTTTCCTGTGTGAGGAAATATTTGTGAGTTCCGATTTGTTATAAAAATTCTGGATAGAGTTGATAGGGACTAAACCTGTGAAAGTGATGCATAAGAACGCATGCGGAGACAGAGCAAAACAAATTAAAGACACATTCACACAAACACTCACACCAACACACAGACACACACAGATACATACACAGACACACATACACACACACACCACACTCACACACACACACATATATGTATAAAGTTAATGAGAGAGATGGAAGTTGGAAGATACGAGAATCTTTATTGATCACTACAATCGTTTAAACCCGTCTAGCATCAATCTCTCACAGGTGAAATACTGCAAATTTTCATCCATCGGTGTAGATTCCTCTTTTCAGGTGATTTCAAGACGTATCTCATTAAAATAATACTACTGCATCATTACTTTTTCGTCTTCGTAGAAAGAAATGGCAAATTGTCGGACATTGCTTTATTCCTATAGAAGATCAATAACAAAGATCAGATGAAGATAATCTTTTACTCTTCATTGTGTATTTGATTTTTTACATCTGAACTTTTTTATTGATCTTATATACGAAAAAAGCATTATCCGTCTAATTGTCATTTCTATCCGAGAAGACCAAGAAGACAACATGCAGTAAAAAATTGTGCCAAACAAAGTTTGTTTTAACGAGATACCTCTTGAAATCACCTGAGGAGATACATCTACACAGAGGGATACTACTAAACCAGTTGTGCACTATCCCACTCAGGAGAGATCGATAACAGATGGGTCGAAACGATTGTGGTGTTCAATAAAGATTCTCAAATCTTCCGTCTTCCGTCTTTCTCATTTATTATAGACTTAACACTAAGCTAATGAACAGGCTTTTGCAGCAATTTATCAGATGTAATACATACGTTTCATTAACTACTGTATATAAATACGTATATATATATATATAT
>NC_068982.1:119779942-119780693 GCF_001194135.2 Octopus bimaculoides
ATATATATATATAAAACGTACGAGAATTTTCAGGTTGAGTTTAGTTATAATAAACTAGTCCAAATCGTTATTAGAGTATCGGCATAAATGAAATCAATCGCTGGTTTGTACTGGCGTCATGTCGTATTAGTTGTAGTTGTTTACTAAAAGAGTTCAGATGGAATCGGTAAAATATACTGTGTACTTAATTGTCTCTTCTGTGCTTCTTTCTGACTTTTCTAAACGTATGTGCTCATTTAACTGTTGATTTCCTGGAAAGCAGTTACTAAACAGTTCTCTTGTTTCCAACAGCTTGATAAAGGGCGAAATAAATTAATATTTCGGTTAACTCTTTTAACTGATCGAAAATCTCTCCACGAAGAACATAAACACACACACATACATACACACACACATACACACACACACACATATATATAATATTGGTGGCTAATTCGCCATTTTATAACGTAAAGGCGGAAACATTTACGTCACTAAAATGAACAAGGGCACTAATCAGCACCAGTATTGATAGAAATAAGAGCTAATACAGCTCAATAGCCAACAAGTAATAACTTAAAGAGCTGACAAGGCAGACAAGCTTCATATCTCCGACCGTAGGGAGCTTGTCTCACATTTCAGGTCATTAAGATACTGCCTTTGTTGGCTGCTGAGTTATTTTGACTCTTATTTCTAGCAATACTGATGCTAATTAGTGCCCCTGTCCACCTTAGTGGCTATATATATATATATATATATATATATATATATA
>NC_068982.1:119780703-119781105 GCF_001194135.2 Octopus bimaculoides
GTATATAATTCAAGCAGAGTTACATGTTGTGAATCCAACCAACTAAGGGTTAGTATCAATCCAATATACTGCTGGTAGAATACTGAATGATTAATACATAAGTCTTGTTTACTGCGTGGCAATTACACAACTCAGCGTAATAAATGGTCGAGGGTAACAAATGGTTTTACTCTTAATTTATACGGCAGGAAGAAAATGGAGGGGATCAAGAGGTAATATGCATCAACTGTGAGACATTATATTATGTCTATTATATAATGTCGATATTATGTAAATAGAGGAATTTAATCTGTAAATTTATCTGTAAATATAATTGTCACATTTTATATTTATATATATATATATATATATACACGCACACACACAAACACACACACACACACACACACACACACACACACA
>NC_068982.1:119781972-119786802 GCF_001194135.2 Octopus bimaculoides
ACACACACACACACACACACACACACACACACACACACACACACACACACATATATATATATATATATATATGTCAGGTTGTAAACTTAAGTAAAATTAAGCAATGTTTTGGAACATGCAATTCATCACAATATATTTCAACAATGCAGAAGTTTTATTCAATAAAATAAGTACCATCACAATCAAAACAATGTTTCCAATGAGTTAGATGTTTGTTTATTCTGCTAACATAAATATCTGGAGTTCTGGAGCTCATGAAGTCTTTCAGCGCACTTTCAACATCGGTTTGATTTTTGAAATCCTTCTCTCACAGGAAACCATGAAGGTGCTTGAAAAAGTGGTTGTCGGCAAGAGAAAGGTCTGGGTGGAGAACTTCGTAACCAAGTTCCCTCAACTTCTGGAGCGTCATTAGTGAAACGTGTGGTCGAGCATTTTCATGACGAATGATTGGTCCTATTCTGATGAGCAATCTGGAACGGAGCAGTAGCAGTTTCTCGTTCATTTTCGCAATTTAATAGCAATGTGGTTCTGCAGTAATGATTTTCCCAGGTTTTAAGAAGTTATTGTGGAAGAGTCCAGCAGTACACCACTAAACAGTCACCATAACCTTCTTCTTGAAAAGCTCGGATTTAGGAAAGGTTTTCAGTGCTTTATTTTGGTCTAACCTTTGTAAAGTACGTTTTTATAATTGTACAGAATCCACTTTTCCTCACAAGTTACAATACGGTCGAGAACTGGATCAGTCTGGTTATAGAGAAGCAAGAGCAAATTTCATGTCTGCGCATTTTCTGATTTTCATTCCAATCGTGTGGTACCACTTGTCGAGGTTTTTTTGATTTTCCGATCGCATGCAAATGGTTGCAGGAAGTTTTCTGGCCTACTTGAATCTTTCTCAATGACACTCTTTAATTGACCATCATCGATGACCGATGGACATCCACTGCGCTCAGGATTTTCAAGGGTCAGGTCTCCGCTGCGGATTCGTTTCGAGCTGACCACTCATTGGTCATTTACTCACCAAACGTTTACATTGATATCGTTAGCAATTTCAGATTCTTTACGTCTTTTTTTGAAGTTGAATAGTAAAACTACACGAATATTACACTTTGACAATTCCATTTCAGATGACTGTAACAGCGGTGAGTAAAATATCAATGATAATTTATTGATGCATTTGGGCAAGTCTATGTCTGTATTATCAGACAATTGCAACAAAGAAAAAACAACAAATGTATTAGAAAAATTCAAAACTCAGCAAAAATCTTATGATAAGAAGCGGTGCACTGTAACAGAGGTTTCGATTTGATTCAAATATAAGAAAGTTCACCGAAGTTAGATTATTCCTATAAGTGGAGTGAAGCCCGAATAGTTTGCATTGGAATCGAGTCGTTTTAGCTGCGACGATGAAGTAAAGCCAAATAATGATATTTCCAAATCATTTAATACTTACGTATCAGGTTTGCGCAGTATATAACAGGAAATGCATCCATAATGCACGATTTCTCTAGTTGAAGCATTTCAAAAATATATGAAGAGATCGATGGAAAATTTTCTATATATGTGGTGAGAGCAGTTAGCCGGCTACTAAGTTAGGTGGTTAGATATCTATACAGAGTGGAAAAGGGTGAGAAAGATACAAGAGGTTAACATAAAGAGGGTGAGTAAGAAAGGCGAAAAAGAAGGAAATGATATTAAAGTGAAATATTGAGGCAGGAAGAAAGGATTTACGAGTGAATAGTAAAAAGAAAATGAAGTAGTTTTGTTTCTTTGCATCGAAAATCTAAGTAAATTCGACGAAATGTAGTAAATGAAGAAGTTCAAGCAATTGAAGGTGAACAGAGAGATGAAATAAACCGGTGTCAATGTGTATTTAAGTTTAGGAGTAAATGGAATTGCGAGTATATGACCACGATTATGTGATGTCAAGGTACTTTGGACTAAATAATGATGATGATGATGATTATGATAGTAATAATAATAATAATAATAATAATTATTATTATTATTATTATTATTATTATTATTATTATTATCATTATTATTATTATTATTATTATTATTATTATTATTATTATTATTATTATTATTATTATTATTATTATTATTATTATACCCTGATGCAGTATCAGACAGTGGCTCTCATTGCTTCTGATTTTAACTGACTGGAAATGTTATCATGTACATTATTTTATCTTCGTATAAAGGATGGGCTACAGCAAATATTCTGCTCAATACCACAGAAATGCTTGTCAGTTGTTTGATCTTAACCAGTTGAGCACGTCTCTAAGTGGCTAATGATATGCACATCTTTGATCATGAGCAGAAGTTATAGGGGTGCATCATAGTCATGTGTTGAGAGGAATTCTTTGGAGTCTGGATAATTCATCTCTGGAAACATGGGTGTTTCATGCAACATCTGTAAACAACCCTTATTCAGGGACCTTTTGAGCAGGATGGACTACTCAACCACAAGAAATTTCTAACTGTGTCCCCACTTGCAAGGTCATACGCTGTTTATATTGATATGAAATCACTTTGTTGCGTACATATGGTTGTGATGCATGTTCCTGGTGTACCCTTATCAGACGGATAGTAATGATCTGTATACCGGACTTAGATGGCATGCTCTGCTCTGTCACACAATAACGATAATAATAATAATAATAATAATAATAATGATAATAATAATAATAGTAATATTAATAATAATAATAATAATAATAACAACAACAACAACAACAATAAAAATGATAACAACAACAATAATAATAAAACAAGAAGAAAAGTGTAACTGTTATTGATAATAGAGATTGGCTGTGTTTCGGTTTCTTAAAATGAAACGAATGAACAATATTTCGAAACTCCGTGTCTCTTTTACCAGTTCAAAATATAAAATAAAATTAAATTCAAAGACGGGAAACGCTGAAACATTCAAAACTAAACCGGAATAACTGTGTCTCTTTCCAAGATGTCATCGGTCTTCTGTCTTTCACAAAAGGTAGCAAAAGGATGGAAAGAAAGAAATAAAAACAAAAAGAAAGAAAAGAATTGAAGAAAATAATTATTCAGTCAAAAACTTGAGTAGTATAAATATGGTGGAATTCGCCTGCTATTTTATTAATTCCTTGAGGCTGAGATGTCAACAGCTCACAAATATATCTATTCTCATGGACTTTTGAGGAGTGAAAGTGCAGTGGAGTGAGAGTATTATTTTGAGAATGTTCACTTTCAGGTCTTCGGATTTACACTCGTTTGATGTGAAATGCTCCACAAATTCTGTGGAAACACTGTTCTTGTGCCTGACGTCGTACCTATGTCCGTTAAATCTATTTTGTAACCGTTCTGTTTGCAACCAACATAAACCATTTTGTGTTTGATGCATTCCGCTTTATACACCAAATGGGAATCCCTACATGTCCCTCCTTCAGTGTAAATCATAATATTTCTGTTATAAATCTTGATGGAATTGGTCTGACTGATGTTATTGCACAACGAACAGAGCTTGCATCTCTTATGGGTGTTTTGGTGGGTGCAGCATTCAGAAACTCTAAAGGAGTGTTTATTAGAGGTACTGCTCAATATCTCTCTAATATTTCAGGAAGAGGAAATATTTGTCGGAAATGAGGATATTTTTCTGAAATATGTTGGTAACTGTCATGCAACACTTTTGAAATGCCAGCGAAAATTCGATGCCAGTTAATCACTAAAAACTGAATTCGACTCTAAAAATCGTATCGAAGTTATTAACACCCAGGTACTTCCAATAGTCCAATATAGTCTTAACATCATTAACTGGTATCTTCCAGAGCCCCAACGCCTGAACAGGAAGACAGGAAAACTGCTAACTCCTAAGAACATGCACCACCCAAAAGCAGATGTTGATCGACTGTACCTACCTAGAACTAATGGGGTAAGAGGAATGATGCAGGAAGAAATGTGCTATAAGACCTCCACAATAGCAATGAACAGGTACTTATCTAGTACAGTACTTATCTAGTACAGTACTTATCTAGTACAGTACTTATCTAGTACAGAGAACCGAACGCTGCGAAAGCAGCAAATGATGACATTATATTGTCAAGGAAGCTTGCAAATTTGCCAGGCAATTTGACATTAATTCTGAAATACTGGTAGAACCTGAAACCACTGCTACAAAATAAGCAATATGGATCAAGCAGACGGCAAAAAAATAACGGGCAGAAATAAACTGAGGAGTGGTGGAGACAGAAGCCTCTGCATGGACTGTATATACTTCAAAGTCGAAATATAGATGTAGATCAAGCAACAACCCATTAGTAGCTGAAAAGTTCAGGAGTGAAATCTTAAACTGAAGGTTTCAGTCATATGGCCGGCGCAAGATCCAAGCATACACGCAAAAACTACCAAGCTAACGCACTTCAAAACGGTTCTGACACATTTGACGAAACAATAGACCATGTTGTCTTGGGATGTCCTGTACTGACCACCACGATAGAGCACCACAGTATTTACAATGGAAAATATGTAAACGATACAAAATCAGCAATCCTGCTTATTGGAACAAACGTCATCCTGAGCCAGTTGTTGAAGGTAAAAATATTACTATCCACTGGGATTTTCCGTCAACAATAACAGAATGATCCAGAATAATTATTAAAGACTTGTATGAAAATACTTGTAGACTAATAGATGTCAGTGTTACCACTAACAAAAATATATCTGTCAATGACAAACCTGAAAATTGAAATACAAAAGACTGTGGCATCTTAAAACGAGAACTGTTCCTGTTGCAACGGCGGTGCATCAGCATGGCCGCAGCATTCAGTTGAAACTATAATATATATATATATA
>NC_068982.1:119786983-119790734 GCF_001194135.2 Octopus bimaculoides
TATATATATATATATATGTATATAGGTTATGAGCAGTAATGGTATCAATTAGACCCAGAGGGTATTGGAATCATAATGAATTTACAAATGCAATGATGAATCTTAAAGACTATTGGATTTTACTCACAAGATATTGGGGTCTTATATGTATACCATTCTGCCTAAACAATGGATTTACAAATACAAAATCCCTGCATTCACTCTCTATTTTCTATCTTATCTAAATTAACTTTTGCTTAACCATCCTCTCACACCGTCTCCGATGAAGGGATATAATAAATATCCTGGAAACTGCTGTAAGACCTTCTATTTATAAATGTTCTAAAATATACACAGCCTTGGTTTTTTATCTCATTACGAAAAGAAAACCCTTATACGTATATATATACATGTATGTATGTATAAATGTGTGTGTATGTGTGATGTGTGTTTTCATTTGTTATACCAAATGTTTGTACTTTTTTCTGTTCATTGTAAATAATTTATAGAAATTTATTTTAGCGATGTGTATGTGTGCATTAAATAAGTGCAAAGATCGTTTTGCATAAAATTATCTTGGAATTTTCTGAGATGCTTTCCTTCAAAGGAAAATTCCAAACTGTAAGCCATAATTTGTTACTTTGTGTATACGTGTGTGTGTGTGTGTGTGTGTGTGTGTATGTGTGTGTGTGTTTGTGTGTGTGTGTGTGTGAGAGAGAGAGAGAGAGAGAGAGAGAGAGAGAGAGAGAGAGAGAGAGAGAGAGAGAGAGAGAGGGGGAGAGCGTAGAATGGTCGTTTGCAAATTTTGTACTAGAAACAGTTCTAAAATGTAAACATTACAGCCAATTACTTTTAGCTAGACATCAAAGAAAATGTCTACTCTTCCTTTCATACATTGCTCTTGTGACCTGGATATCAATGTTTAGAAACTGACCTATTTTCCAATATATTTCAGGCAGATTCAGTGCTGAGTTGCTGAATCAGAAATATCGTTATAGCAAATATTCTGATCAATACCACAGAGTTGCTTGTCAGTTGCTTGACCTCATCAACTTGAGCGTGTCTCTTAGTGGCTGACAATGTGTGCATCACTGATCATAAGCAGGAGTAGTGGGGAGTGTCATAGCTATATGCTGAGAGGGATGATTTGGGTTTTAAATAAATGTTGTAACAAAAGCAAAGTTTGAAGGAATTATTACTATTTTTCATTCTTTCTATGGGTAAGAAAAATAGAAAATAACAGCAACTATTCAAGGACAATAGTCGTGTTACAGTGTTATCGATGTTACATACTTAATATTTCTGTGCTATTAAATGGTTTTAGGCTGCAGTATTTCCTCCATTAAAGCCGTTAAAGCCTTTAAAGAAGAAGAGTCTTAAAAAACACTATATATTTCAATCAGGTGAAGCGTTCCCAAAGTGGATCGAGCATACGGCACGGATAAGCAGAACTAATAGCAAATTACCCACATCTGTAGTTCTCGTTCACCTCTGGCGCTCCTCCTAACTCAAAATTAAAATTTTGTTTTACTTGTGCAGCGCTATTTATACAACCTATTGATTTTATTCTCTATACACTTAAGGCCAGCGATTTGAATTTTTAGAGGATGTGTCCTATCTACAGCGACCATGAGCTACAATAACAGTGAAATAGTGATATCTGTCTCTCCCGTTCACCTCTGATGTGAGTAGTTCCACTTGGCTTTGATGTATATATCGTTTTTTACTACTGAATCACTAAACGTATGTAAAGTAAACCTCTGGAGAAATTATCGCAGCCTAATTGTCATTTACACACATATTAAATATGTGAAATCGACAGTGTGTGCGTGTGCTTGTCTGTGTATGTGTGTGTATATGTGTCTGTGTGTCTGTGTGTGTCTGTGTGTGTGTGTGTGTGTGTACGAGGATCGGCTGAAAATTTCATAGGCTGATGAAGATACTCTCATAGCATGTTACCAAATCAGGTTTGTTTTTCAACAACGCCCTCTGTGGTCCTCATACTTCATTCACCGGTTTTGCTTGATCAAAGAAATCAACAGTAGTAGATACAACGTCATTATCACTGTGATACTGGTTCCTAGTTACATTTTTTTTCCGTGTTTGGGAACAGACGATAGTGAGATGGGGCCAAATCAGGAGAATAGCTACAGTCTCACACAGCTGTCATTGAAACCGAGGACTTTCGCGTTGAAACATTGTCTTGAAGAAACAAGAATTTTTCATCAATTTTCCTGGCTGTTTGGACTTGATAACCTTTATTAACTGTCTCACCATTGATGGTGTGGTCTTTTTGAAGACATGCTGCTTTATACATGACCCCCACAAAAAAAATAGTTATCAACTTTACTGTAGATGAAACGGCTTTGGTCTTCTTTGAAACAAGTGAGGAAGGTTATATCCCCTGTATGGAGTGTCTCTGGCCCTGGCCCAACGTAAGAAACTCAACACTCATTTCGGGTTAGGAAACATTTAAGGAAACCAGCTTGATATGTCAGATTTTCATGTGATATGATCAGCCTGGTGCGCTTTCAATCACGTGTCAGATAACATGTCACCTACCGGGCAGTAACATCAGTGTTTTCAACTCTTTCACGAGATGTGCTAATAACATCGGCTATTTGATTTATAGTAAATCGCCTCTCATCATCACCGTGTGGCGAACACAATCAATATTTTCCTCTGTGGTGGCTGCTACAGAAATTCCAGACCTTGGGTCGTCTTCAGGTCTCTCCCTTCCAATCCCAAATTCAGCTGTCCCCTTTTGCACTGTTGATAAAACTGGAGCATCATCTCCTAATGTAGCAACCATGTCAGCATGAATGTCCTTGGAGACTACACCGTTTTTTCTACAGGTACTTGATAACACCACGATGTCAAAGTTTGCCCGTTTTCAAGAGAAGTCGTTATCTTTGGAATTTTATTTGAACAGTCAGATATCAGTTTAACTTCAAATAATTAACGCACTTATTAATAAGAAGTGTTGAACTTAATAGATGCAAGATCTCTCAGCTCTAGAATCATATCTTTCTAGTCAGTCTATGAACTTTTTAGCCCTTTCGTGTTTATGTATATGAACCACCGGACTGGTGTCAAACTTGGAAAAGATTATCGGAAACTTTTTGATAATCCCAAAGTAAATCTCCACACCACCCAACTTTTTGAAGATATTTACATTACGTAAGTATATTTTAGTATGTTTTACAAATCTTACATTACAATGTATTTAAATGTAGGTCTGTATTTTTGTGCATCTATGAATGTGTGTTTTGGGGAGGCTGTACAAAAGTGAATGCATGTGTATATAAACTAAATTTTAGGTATGCGTCGTGAATGTAGTTTCATGTACGCAAGAACCGAACAAACACAAATAAGTATGGACAGAATCACAATAGTGTGCTCGAGAGTATGTCTTGTTCGACTTTAACAATATCACACTATACAGAAGGTGAACATTTATTAATTACATGTATTCAAAACCTTCGTTGTTAACAACGGATGGTTTTGGTGTAGTTCAATAGTCTCTGAGTAGTGTTGGTTCTGCAGCATCTCGTAAGCTGTGTTTGACATCAAGCTTAATGAGCATTTAGATAACGAATACTATTCTGCATTGAAAGATGTTTCAACTGATACAGAATACTTATATCTCGTATTTGCAGAAAATGTTTTCTTTTTTATATCTTTGTAATTTGATAAAAGGTTATGATTGTGTATATGCATGTATCTCTGTGTATCCATGTATATATATATATATATATATATATATATATAT
>NC_068982.1:119790958-119793989 GCF_001194135.2 Octopus bimaculoides
TATATATATATATATATATACAAACACACACACACATTTATATACATATATATAATATTAAATAAAATGATAAAATGGACGCTAATAATGATGATATAGATTGTCTAATATTGTATTTAAAAAATGAACGTATTTCGTATCTCCATCAAATTGTGTCTATTCAAAGATCAACATAATTGTGTTAAACTATAGTATTTCAGCGGGTATGTTCATTATAAGCTGCCATTTTTGTATAGGATATTGTCAAGTATGAGTAGTAGCAACTAAAACGGAAGTGGACAGTAATGCACAGTAATATATTTAAGTCTATTCGTTATTTTCGTTTATGTTTCTAGTTTTTGATTTCAAATCTTGTCGCGGTTAATGTTACATCTCATGTCACCCCGTACACGAAAAACTAGAAAATATAACTAATAAAATGAAATATAAAATGAAAAAGACTAGAAAAATGAAATATAAAACTATTTCATGAATGAGGTACAAAACAATAGTTACGAACCATGGCATTCACGCTATCGTCGCTCAGTCTGCTGGAAAAAGCAGCTAAATTCCGCTTAACTAGCCTTGTACTGCCTTGTAAAAGGGAAAATAAGTTTTGAAAGCACAGTGGGATTGTTGTGGCTAAAATGGTTTGAAATAAATATACACAATGAGGATTCATTTGAAATTAAACTAGGCCAGCACGTTATGAACCAATAAAGTTTCCCTTACAAGGTCACTAAAGCTCTTGGAAATGAAAGCCTATATTCTCGTAAATTGCTCTATAAGGTATTGAGTAGAAAATTTAAATAAACTTGTCTGAGATAGTACTAAAGAACAGAATGGGAATCGCTAGAACGGCTTGGAGCATAGCTTTACATAATCCAATGATCCTAAGTGACATGAAGATGGATGAAGATGAAATAACGAGTACCATTTCTGATTTAATAGAGCCAAAGAGAGATAATTTAGCGAATATTTCACAGCATTTGGACTTTTGCTTAATAGCCCAAACTTCAAATTTTAACCGAGCACATTTAAAATGTAAAGTACCCCTTTATTATCAGTATCGTTATCTTTCAGAGTCAGAAATTATTTCCATCCTGATTACATTTAAGTCTGTTTACATATCTGGTACCCAGCCTTTTTTACAGGTGTAAACATTGTTTTGATCATTGAAAATAGGCCATCGGTTTCATTGAAGAATAGTCAACTGATCAACAGCCATCAGTTAATAATTCATTAACATGCTGTCTGTGTGCCTACTGCTTCTCCTGCTACTGCACCAACAGCTTCTAATTTTATTTCTCTAACATCACCAGACGTATACTATTTTCATTAGGGAAAATCTGAGATAATTCTTCCTTTTCTCATTTCACTTCTGTTAATTTGTATCATATCTCATGGCCCAAATTCAGCACATCTGCCAACTTTTCGTTTCCAGCCTACCCGGGCCTTTTCTACCTCTATATGTTCCCAGTGAACGTCATTCGTGTAAACGTCAGAGTATGTGTAACGAACTATAAAATCCATTCTCTTCTAACTTACGAACACATAGAAGATTTATATAAGTCATCTTGAGGCACACCACCACAAATAAAATATCGCAAGAATCACTGGAACTTTAATAAAAAGTCCAGGACCCGTAAAACTTTGTTATACGCAGTACTTTATATACAGTAAATATCATTAATTTACTCTTTCGCACCAATACTCTACAAACCATGTATAAAAAATTGACATTGAACTTAACGGAAATCAATCAGCATTCTTAACAACAATTAGAAGGTATCAGACATTTATTTCGATTTTTTAAAAATCAACCCAAATTTCCCATCATTGAAAGTGTCAGTGTCTGATATTCGAAAAGACATCATATCTTTCGCTAACCTTCATGTGTCGTTGGAGAAGCACATTTTTCATGTTCTTTTTATGGTGTGTGCGTATTTATATTTTGCTACTTTTGTTATTGTTGTTTTTCTCCAAGTCAATCCTGATCAAACGAAGTTTCATTAAAAAGCATTCCAACCATGCTTATCTCTTCCTCTAGATTTTTCAGACTATATTATCTAAATATAAATGTAAAATTTAATTCCATAGATATTAATATTATAGCATCATATATATCTGAAATAATTGACTCAACACCCAAACGTTGCTTTCTGCTCTCTTCTCTCCCCGCTCTCTCTCTCTCTTTCTCTCTCTGCTCTCTTTCCGATCTTTCTTCCCTCCTCCATCTCCCCTCACACTCTTTTCTCTTTCTCTCTCTCTTCTCTCCTCTCTCTCTTCCATCTATAGCTCTCTATTTATCTCTCTCTCACTTCCTCACTCTCTGTCTGCCTTTCTCTTTCTCACTGCTTCCAGTACAAAATGGTTTGTTCTTATGCTTTTCTTTTTTAGCCACTGGTCATATCTCTTCCAGCAGAGTTACGTTCAAAGCCACTCCAGTTTGTAATCACACCGTTTATTCTTGGTATAACTCAGATATAATATATCTACTACTGTATTGTCCAAGATAACTAAATATGTGAGTGGTTATAGAGAGATTCGACTGTTTTCTCTACAATCTCAAGTGACCACATAGGAAAGTTTCTAAAGACGCACAAAACCTGTACTTTTTCTTCTAATTTCTAAATGTTGAAACTGAAATATTCTCATAGATTATGCTCTGCTTCAGAATTTAGTGCGGCAAGGTTGAAATATAGTAGTGTGTATGCAATCATAGCCTTTCAAGAAAGAGAGGTTAGTAAAACTTCTTATATGAAGACCTTTATAGGTGGTAGATTTAAATCACAAGGGTTAAATCCTATAGTGGTACTTCTGTGTTTGCGCCAATGATACAAGAAATATCACCGAGCCGATTGACAAACAAAGAGTAACAGGGAAGCTCACTAAAACACAAGACAGAAAACTATGAACAGAGACGTGTGTGTGTTTACATATACACACGCATACACACACACACATACACACATACACACACATATATATATATGCATACATATATGTATATATATATGCATATATATGTATATGTATATATGCATATATA
>NC_068982.1:119794771-119798371 GCF_001194135.2 Octopus bimaculoides
ATATATATATATATATATAAATATATATATATGTGCATATAGAATATTAAAAATATATCGATATTGCTTACAACAATATCATTGGCTTAGCATACGTAAAAATCCATAAAGTTAAATAATTATTAATTAATAATAAATGGTACTAAAGATAACACCAACATGCTAAAATAGTAGGCAAAAACGACTTAAAGACACAAATTTTCACTAAAACACAGAGGTGATATCGGGGTAATGGGCAAAAATAAACTTAAACGCCCATACAAATGATGAAAAATATCGTAAATTCAAAAGCCAGACATACCCGTATCGCAGCGATTTCAAACTGTAGGTCAGTAAGACTCGCTGAGGATGATTAAGTGATATTTTCACAAATTTTCAAATCGCTGCGATACGGGTACGTCTGGCTTTTCAATTTATAAATTTTTTCGTCATTTCTATGGGGTCTTAAGGTAATTTTTGCCCAATGTTTTACCCATTTCCCCATTTCACCTGTTTTAGTGAAAATTTGTGGTCTTAAGTCATTTTTTACTGCTACTTTAAAACGCTGGTGTTATCTCTAGTACAGTTTATTATAAATAAACTGTATTAATAAACTGTGGTGACCCTCAGGGGACTGTCGTGGGCCCGCTCCTCTTTATAATCTCCATAAACGACCTTTCCAGCGTTGTAAATCACTACAAAGTTAAAATATTTGCTGACGTCATTAAGCCCCAGCAAATTATCAATGAAGAAGAAGACCGAACTCAACTCCAGTCTGATTTATATGCTGTGAGTCAATGGGCAGACAAAAACAAAATACAACTAAACGAGGGAAAATTTCAGCTGAAGCATTTTGGAAGGAAGTCTATACTAAAACAGCCATACTGTCTTCCTTCAGGGGAACCGCTCACAGCATCTAATAATATCATAGACCTGGGTGTAATTGTTGATAACAATCTCAGTTGGAGTGCCAACATCAACAATAAGGTCGATATAGCTCGTAGGATGAGCTCCTGGTTCTTAAGAACATTCCGGTCCAGAGAACAAGGTGTCATAATTCCATGTTTCTCCTCCTTTGTACGGTCACACCCCGAATACTGCTGCCCCTTGTGGTCTCCCCATACAAAACAAATCATCTCGAAAATTGAATCACTCCAGAGGGCACTCACGAAACGAATTTAAGGCATGACTGATATCGATTACTGGGACTGACTTAAAGCCTTTAAACTCTACTCTCTCTAGCGCCGCCGCAAGAGGAACATCATTTGTACTATGCGGAGAATATACCGCCAGCATTGCCCAAACGACCTCAACATTAGTTTCAAGGTTCATCCAAGGCTGGAACCACGGGCTATATGTCCCCTGTCCATTTCAGGATCACAACATATAGATACACTGCGACACAATTTCTTTTCCTCAATAGGTCCTGCCCTGTTTAACATTGTCCCAAAACTGATCAAAGGGGAAAAGGATCTCATCACATTTAAATGGAGTTCTTCCAGGAATACCTGCATACAACTCACTCAACAGGAACTCACTACTTGAATGGACCATAATACTACAAAACTTTAAAAAGGATTTAGATAATCAATAGGAACTGAAAGAAAGGTGATATAGGTATCTGTCAAAGATCACTAGAAGTGGTTTATCGTTGAACAGATATACATAAACATACACACATTGATGATTTGCTGGAGCTTAGTGGCATCTGAAAATATTTTCACTTTGCAGTGATTTACGACGCTGGAAAGGTCATTTATGCAGATTATAAAGAGAAGCGGGCTCAAGACAGTCCTCCGAGGGACACCACTGGTGATTTTTGCTGGTCTTGAGAGGACTCCATCGACCACAGCATGTTGTGTTCTATTCGCCAGGAAATGCTTACTCCAGTGTAGAAGTTTTCAACGGATTCCAACATTTGCCAATTGTGAAAGTAAAATATTATGGTCAACCCTGTCGAGCGCTTTACTGAAGTCAAGGTGTATGACATCAGAATTTCTAACTTGTTCCCAAGGCTTTAAGTATATCTTCAATGTGGTGTAAGAGCTGTGTTAGACAGTCCTTGCCACAGCGAAATTTTTACTAATCACTAGAATTGTTCCGACGCATTTAGCATTGATCCCTCACAAGTGGAAAACTTGATAACTGGTTCCGGTGCATCTGACGGTGCAGATGTGTCCTTTCGGGTGATAAATAATAATTCCACAATGTATCTTCTCATTTTGTGTAAAGAAAAGTAGCAAATTAAAAGATATAGCTTCATTTATATAGATCAATAAGAAATTAACAGATGCAAAAATGAGAGGAACATGCAATAACGTGAAAAAAGTATTCAGAATAACCGTTAACGGATATCGATGTATAAACGCCCTTGCGTAAATTATATGGCGCATGGGCATTCACAAAGATGCAAGCATACGCACACTTGTGGTTTGGCGCACGTACGTTCACATAGCGAGTTAAAAATCTACTAGGTGTTTATAAGAATGGGGAGGTTAAAGATAAATTTAATTCATCCATGTCTTAAGGTAAATTATGCTAACAGGTACCTTAATTCATTCCAACTGTATTGTGGAGAAAGTAGGCATTTTGAGAGTCTTTCAGAAATTCTATTCATGATCCCGTTGGTCGACAGAATAGACAGGGATTCCTCGGAACAGAGTTGGCATCTCCTGGAAAGGATATGATATGGTTTTACGTGCATTGTTATGGACCAAGTTACGTTATACTAAATTTTATCTTAAGTCGCCAAACACTGTGGGCCAGATATGTTGAATGTCTCTTATTGATTTTATATACATACAAACGTACATAGATAACAGTAAAATAAATCAGTATTCAATTCATAACTGCAAAGATAATGAGTATTGTAATTACCGTTTCTTCTATAACTACAACTAAAAAGAATCTGATTACTTGTCGAGCTGAGATTTTCGTTCTGTCCCTCGTTTCTGTCGTTGTTGATGTGCCATGCCATGTTGATTCTAGTAACTCTATACATAGAAAATTCAAGTTTCAGTCCAAAGTCACTACGATTGTGGATAAAAGGCTCCCTCAGTTAACTCGTCTGAAGATTAACCACTTATTTAATAAGGCTCATAACTGCGGATTCAAAGTTAGCTATAGTATTCATCGTTTTCTTCGATAAATAGTTTCCCACACCAAATATGTGACATGTCACTTCGAGTTACGTATGTTATGTATGCATGAGAAGACAGGTAAAACAAAAAATACAGATCTGCACGTATACATACACACAAAAATACCCTATTGGCGTTGTTGAATTTCCAATGAAAGAGCTTTGGATCTAGGTTAGAACACGGGTCTGTCTCTATTGGGAAGAAATCTTCAAAAAAAAAATGAATAATGGCATCCATACATGCATACATACGTACATACATGCATACCTAAATATATACATATACGACGCTGGCCCCGGCTAAGCAAAATATATTTTACTTGCAACACTACTTTCCGCGATTACTAGTATTGTTGTTACTGCTACTGCTGCTGCTGCTGGTGGTGGTGGTGGTGCTACTACTACTACTACTACTACTACTACTACTACTACTACTACTACTACTACTACTACTATAGCTGCTGCTACTATATATATATATA
>NC_068982.1:119798479-119801043 GCF_001194135.2 Octopus bimaculoides
TATATATACATATATATGTATGTATCTATATATACATATATATATATATATACACATATTTATTTTATTTTATTTTATATTATATATTGTATATTATATTATATATTGTATATTCCATATTCTATACCCCACATTGGTTCTGCAGGAATATAAATAAAACATAAAAAACAGACAGTGTTGGAACTCTTTTAAACTAAATAATATATTCCTCTATACACAATCATACAAAAAACCCCACCTTTTTTGTATTTATTTTTACTCGCATATATATATATATATACACACATACATACATATGTATTTATCTATATATGCATCAATATGTATATATATATATATATATATATATATAGAAGACATGTACTAAAAGACAGATATCGCACATGCATGCACACCATATACACAATCATAGATATATGCATGATATATATACAGGGAGAGAAAGAGAGAGGGAGAGGGACATAGAGACAGAGGCAGACAGAACAGATATAAAACATTACAATGAAACTCCAGTGATGTCTTAGAAAATTAACTGACACTTCCATAAAGGATACTATCTTTGTTTACACTACACGCATTGACTGTATTTTTTAACGTAATATTTATCTTTTCTTGCAATCATCATTTACTTGTTTAATCTCTCAAGAAAATCATAGATGAAACAAATAACAGTGGAGCACTCGTTGATAGCAATTTGATTAAATGCGCATGAACAAGCGCTGTGACATGTACTTTCAGCCTAATTGAAGTATAACTACCTATTATTATATTGTATTGAAAGTAAACTTGTTCGTCGTGATAATAAGCTACAAGTTGCATGCGTCGTGATCAACTCCTACAAATACCATGTCTGAAAGGAAATAGAGTAACAGTAAATATTTATTGTTGTCTAAACAAAAGTCGATTCTAGTTCATTAGAATGCTTAATGTTGCAGTTTCCGGTGTTTGTCTTTGTCAATTTTGTCTTGCGTTTTGGTTTTCTGCCATTTATTTTGTGTTTTTACTTGTTTTGCTCTACTCGTCGAACAGTTTTCTTTTAGAAATGCGTTCTATTATCATTGTTTTATTTTCATTTACACCAATATAGAACTAACATCATATATCATTGGACATACTGTGTATGTGTGTGGGGGTATCTGTGTATGTGTGTGTGTTTATGTGTGTATGAATATATATTTATACAAATATTTAAACATATATATATATATATATATATATATATAGAGAGAGAGAGAGAGAGAGAGAGAGAAAGAGAGTTAGAGAGATAGAGACAGACAGACAGAGACAGACAGACAGACATACAGACAGAAAGACAGACACACAGAATGAAATAGATACATACATACATACATACATACATACATACATACATACATACGTGTGTGAACACATGTACGAGTGTGTTTGCACTGGAATATGTAATCTAATATACCAGCTAGAATATACAAGCAAAATGCAGCAGGATATGCCAATATTGGTATTAATATAAATATCAATTTATTCTAGGCACGGTGGTGTGTTCTGGCTCATAATTCAATTTTGTATGTGAAGAGAGCTCTGCACAAATTTTAAAATGAAGTTTTGGGGTATTCCATGTTATTAATCGTTGATTCTGTGAACAGAACATCTTCTAAGATGTTATATGATGTCAACGTAAACGTAATCTACGTAAGATGGTATAGCTAAATACATTATTAATAATCTCTCGTGTTATATATATATGTATAGCTAGATAGATAGATATATATATAGATAGATAGATAGATAGATAGATAGATAGATAGATAGATAGATAGATAGATAGATAGATAGATAGACAGAGAGATACAGAGATTCACACACAAATATACACACGCTGATATGTGTGGGGGTGGGGGTGCGCGCGCGCGCGCGTGACATTTTAATGAATGAACAACTGATGCAATTTGCTGTGAGATCTGTAGGAAGGATTGAACATACGGCTAGCAGACCTTCCCCGAGGAAGGTCCTAACTAAAAATAGGCCAAGACTAAACAACATCAAATATCTATTGTGCCACTGCCCGGCCAAAGATTACATATCTACGGTCCTATGTCGAGTGTAATATCACATGTAGAAAATGTAATGAATTCTACATCGAAATTTCCATGAGTGAAGTGCACATACACGTTAAAAAACAGCACAATGGGGAAATAAAGCAGATACAGAAATGCTACACCCAAAACATTTAGGTTTCCACTGAATTAACAGAGAAAGAACATGGGTAAGTCGAAAATATGCACTATACGCACTGGCTACTATAGCAATACAAAGCAAATCTTCATAAATACACACTACTGACAGAATAAAGAAGTCAGCAAAGAGCACTTGTCTTCGAAGATTTTCTGAAAAATGTTCCTAACTCTCAAATATTGAAATACTAGGCAAAATACTATACACCAACCTGTATTAATATTTTTTTTTATGACTGCCATTGTTTTTGTTATTGAAAAAAAAAGATAATAAAACACACTCAGACATACTCAAATATGTATATGTGCGTGTAGCTACTCTTCAGGCGAAGGACATTTTGATTAGATATATAC
>NC_068982.1:119801097-119803269 GCF_001194135.2 Octopus bimaculoides
TATATATATATATATATACATATATACATGCATATAGATACAGTTTATAAGTGTATATGTACACACACACACAAACACACACACACACACACACACACACACACACAAACACACAAATATATATATATATATATGTTTGTGTTTGTGTGTGTATGTATGTATGTATGCATTTATGTAGAAATATAAAGATATATATATATATAATGTTTAGTGGTCGATATGAACGATATGAAATATATTGTGAATTAGGAACTCAGCAGGATAATATTGTTAAATACATTTTTTTCCAAAGAAGCCTGTGACTTATATTTGGAAAGTTAATATTGAAGATATCTGTCGTAAATTATTAGAGGTTTAGCTTATTTTATAGTAGACGGAGAAAAAATATCGCTGAAGGAATTAATATATTGAAATATATAGAAACATGCCGAGCAAATATGTAATATTTCAAGGCTGAAAACATCAATAGAAACAAAGTTCCAGAATTTGATAGTTGGAAAATAAATGTGTTCCTCAGTTAATATAAAGAAGAACAAAGACGGCAGAATATATAGAGTTAGCTTTTATTATTTGAGCTTAATATTTATATTGTTTAGTTTATAGAGGAATAGTTCAAGATACATAAAATACTATGAAATTAATTCTTAGAAGGTTTCTACATTATTCTGTCTTGTAAGAAATATTGAATTGAGATTAAATTAAAAATTGAATCTATAAATATAATTGAATTGTATTTTCACTTTTAAGGACTAATTTCGATTAATAACAGATTATGAAAAATATCAAATTAATAAAAGTAGAAAAAGTGATAATTGGAACGGGATAGAAAATTATTTTGCCCAAAAAGTATTACAAAACAACTAAAATATATTAAAATGATTATCTAGTCGGATGTATGTATTAACCAAAAATACGCACTAAGGAAGTTTTTTTGTGTGAAAGATGATTATAAGGTATCGAAAAGAGTTAAAATAGATAACAAAATATAGTAAAAACATAAGTGTTACACATCATTGGTATATGTACTGTATTAGGAAACCAAACAATACGCAAAAATATTTATTAAATTCCATAGATTCAGGCGTTCAACTAGTGCCTATTTTATTGACCCCGAGAGGATGAAAGGCAGAGTCGACCCCGGTGGCGCTTGAACTCAAAAGGTAAATACGGACGAAATGTCGCTAAGACGTTTGTTCGGTGTGCTAACGATTTTAAAATCTCCACGCCTTAGTGTACGTTAATATTGATAATTACTATAAGATGGCGGTCTGGAATAATTGTTAACGCGCCGGACCAAATGCTTAACGGCACTTCGTCCGTGTTTATGTTCTGAGTTTAAATGCTGCCTGGGTTGACTTTACCTTTCATCCTTTCGGACTCCATAAAATGTACCAGTTGAGCGCTGGGGTTGATGTAATTGAATTTTTCCTTCGCAACTGCTGGCCTTGTACCAAAATTTGAAACCAATATTGCTAATTAAATATAGAGCAGAGTGAAAATATCCCAAAGCGAATACAAGGTATGCTTTCTCATACAAAATTGAATGAATTTAAAGGCATTTTCTAACTAAAATTATCCAAGCAATTAGTAACGAAAGCTCAGTCAAAAGCAAAGAAGATGGCTCACTTAAATCAGCCTACTAAAAATTTGGAAAACTGTAATGATACACAGGGGAATGCATCAAGTCTTTAAAAAGAAACCAAATCAGGCGGAGGAGTGGCTGTGTGGTAAGTAGCTTGCTTACGAACCAGATGGTTCCGGTTTCAGTCCCACAGCGTGGCACCTTTGGCAAATGTCTTCTACTATAGCCTCGGGCCGACCAAAGCCTTCTGAGTGGATTTGGTAGACGGAAACTGAAAGAAGCCCGTCGTATATACATACACACGCACACACTGGAAACAAAACACACACACACACTACATATACATATACATACACGCACACACACATACTTCAAACTACCAGTACTTTTCTACTGACCATTCTCCGACGCACATGTGTAGGTAGACACACAACAGGCAGCCACTCCTACCAACATTGTTACTATAAATTCTTCCTATGACCTTAAACGATACTATGTCCAACCATACACATGCTATAATTACACACTCACATACACACTCACACTCATATATATATATATATATATATATATATATATATATATATATA
>NC_068982.1:119803711-119809663 GCF_001194135.2 Octopus bimaculoides
ATGTATGTATCTGTATATGTGTGTATGTCAGTGTTTGCCCCCCCCTAACATCGCTTGGCAACCGATGTTGGTGTGTTTACGCCCCCGCAACTTAGTGGTTCGGCATAATAGACCGATAGAATAAGTACTATTATACAAAGAATAAGTCCTGGGGTCGATTTTGTCGACTAAAGGTGGTGCTCCAACATGGCCACAGTCAAATGACTGAAACAAGTAAAAGAGTAAAAAGTAAAGAGTATCGGAGAAACCAGACGTGATCAGTGTGGGTGTGTGTGTGTGTGTGTGTGTTTCCAATAGCGAATACGGAGCTATGTGAATTATACTCCATTCGGCGTTGGGGAAAACATTCTAATGTTTACGGAGCCTCCATATAGAGCAAGACATGGAGGTGGAGTTTTTCCTGTCCCTGTACCTGAAGGCGTGTGAATATGCTGTGTATACCTCCCCTTGAAATCATTGGAAGCCATACCCGTGTTTTCTCTTGTAATGCTACTGGATGGTGCGAGGATGATTCTATAGGCCACAGCCCTTGAGAAGTACGTTCTCCCCAGTGGACGGTGGTTAGCATATCGGAAGGGTACATGTTGGAGTATGTATTGGAGGTTGAGTAGGTGTGTGCCAGTGTATGTTGTAATGTACATTATCTAAGCGGGAGTAACTGAACTTGACGTTGTGCGAGTTGTAAACGTTTATAATACATAATGGGCTGTAGAGAAATGTGTGTTTTTTTTCCTTTTAACATCTAGAAGTCTTTATGCTACACCGGTTGAAACTTCTAAGTTAAATGTAGGATTCAACCATGTTATGTTTCTCTTTCTAGCTCTCCTCTGCTTGGAGGTGGGGTGGTGTGGGCTGGGTATCCTAAATGTATACTAACTTCTGACTGAATCCATTCCTCGCTAGCCCTGTTGAAGATATTTCTATCTCCAAATAGTTAGATTCTTGTACTTAAGTTTGTGACTAGGTTTCTGATTTTAGCTGTGTTTAGGTTTAACTATTTGAATGTGTTATAGTAAATGACTGAAAATGACAAAGATCAAAATTCTGAATATATCAGATACTGTTAATAAGTTTATCAATGATTTTATTAATGAGATGAAAAGGTATACATATTCAACCGTTATACAGATTTATATCTGTCTCTTATGTGTAAAAGACACTGATGGCATATACAGCAATAAAATATGTATTAAAACGATTTACTGTCTATGTAAATAAAAGAAGACTTAGTAATAGCAAAATGACGAGTCTATTCAAACTAAATAATCTTCTAGAATGAGAAGAAAGTGGTGTAAAATGAAATCTATTTGGAATTATTGTAGAATTTAATTACTTGAACTTCCTGAACATTTCTGTGAATATGAAACTAATTCTGGGTGTCAATTAAATACTGATACCCATAATTCTTAGGACGAAAGTAGAATTAAAGAATAGAATGCTAAATCTGTTAAAGATATGCTGACATAGAAGAAAATTATGGAATGTTGAATAAAATATTTTAGTATATTGTGGAAGTACGTATTCTTGTTTTTAAAAGATTAAGCGAAATCTGGATATTGTTTAAGTAGCGAGAATTTATATATGATTTTTAAATGTATATGAGGTTCAAAATTAATACATTTTGAATGACAATTGTGATGACGCTATTAATTTGTGTAAGAGCTTTGTTCTGAGAAATGGCCTGCATGATTTCAATTTGTTACACATCACAATGGTCGTTACTCACCAATCACAAATCAAATTAACATTTGGTACAAAATATTCGACCGACCATCTATGGATAGATAGAAATTGTGTACATCAAGCAGGTAACTCCTGTTTGTGTTATTTCTTTTTGATCCATAAAACCTACATATCTGAAGAGATTTTATGTTAAGAAAAACAGTTCTAATACGAAAAATGGTGACGTAAAGTGAGAATTTATCATCCAGTGGGCACTGGGAACGTATAAGTGTTTGCATCCAGCAAAGAACATATCTATGATTATGAATGGTGTCAAATTCAGTAGGCATAAATATATGTAGTAACCTCGTGACGATGCAACATTGTTTTATGTCGCTGAGTTATTGTTTTTGGTAGAAAAATAGGGTCGATCTGACCAGCTTATAATATTGTAGGATATTTGTAAGAGACAGAATTATCAGGTATGCGAAGGAAAAACGAATACAAAGATTAAAATAAGTGACATATTCACATTGTTATTATTTAAATGCAAGATTAAAATTGACTGCATGTTAATGTCTTATATTGCTAATTAACAGAAACTGTTCCCTTATGAAATGATTAATTGGTCCACATTGACATCGCACGCACAATTATGCAGATTGTTGCCAGAGTCCTGGTTTGTACACCCTATAATCAACTATAAGCTAATGATCCCTCTGTGAATAAAGAATGAAAATTGCTTCTCTACTGAGCAACCCGCATGATTGAGAACACGTAAGAATTATAATAAAGTACAATTGTTCTCGTAATACCCGGACCGAGACTATAATCTAACGTTTATTTAAAAACTACTAACTTGCAATGTGTGTGGGGGGTGCATACGTATATATATATATATATATATATATATATAGATTCCTCAGTTTACATACTATCTAGGTCATATTCTTTTGTTGTCATTTTATTAGACATGTTTACGATTAGAAATGAAAACAGGAAGAGAAAATGAGAGAAAATGTGAAAAGAGTGAAAAAAAATAAAATTTGAAAGAAGTGAGAAAAGGATTGTTAGTTGGTGGTCAACATAATGTGAGAGGCAGATAGGTGAGGTGTGTGGGAGGGATAGGAAGAGAAGAGTGAATGTGAGATATGTGAGTAGGGGTGATAAGATAAAGCTACATTAAGGGATGGGTTGAGAAACGGTATGTGTGGGTTGATACCAAAATTAGTTGTAGTTTCAGTAGTAACATTTAAATTTAAAAAGAAATATGTCAAATTTCTATAAATCGATGTATGTGATTGTATAGGTTAGTGCCGTAGGTAGGAGGAAAGATGGTACAATGAGATGCATACGCGCACACTCGTATATACACATGTGCGCATATGGCTACGTACATACACACACATATATATATACATATACATACGCATATGCATAAACATACATATATATATATATATATATATATATATATACATGCATGCTCAAGCGTATCTGTAAATGTATTCATACACGCATATGCGTGCGCATACATATGCACGTACATGCACACGCACATACATACGCGCAGGCGCACACACGCTTACACACAGTCATTCGCGTGCGCGCATACAGGAACATACGTATACAGATATGCAGATACACTCATTCATATATATTTGTATATACATATGCACGTACAGATACATACACACACACACATATATATATATATATATATATATATATATATATATATATATATATATATATATATATATATATATATATATATATATATACTTACATATACCCACGTACATATGCATACATGCACGAATATATATGCACATATATTTACACACACACTTGTATTCGCTTGCACGTCCATATATGTAGTTTTAAATGACTGAGATCCTTAAAGTAAGATAGGAGGGTTTAAAAATTAAAGATTAAAAATTAAAAATTAAAATGGAGATAAAGGAAAGTTAAGTAGGATTGTTGGGGATTACCTAAAGGGTGTTTTATTTATATGCTGTGTGGTTATTTTGGTTGCATTTAGATTTATGGTAAAATTTGAAGGTATGAAAAAAAAGCGGTGGTTGCATGTACTTAGGGGTTCATTATATTGATTTAGTAGTATCGAGGTGTTATGTTTTAATATGTGGAATCCCTCTTTTAGGCATAGCTTACAAGCTAAGCGCTGACATTGGTATGGAAGCCCTGCATCTATTGTGAACCATGACAAAATATAGGGAATATTTCTATTTTCTTGAGATGAGGTCTGTGACTGGCGAGTGCTGTATATTTACTGAGTTGATCGTATCTAAATGAATTGAGATGAGTGGCATATCTCTGTTTAAAATATATGGTTGATCGTTAATAAATAGCTGTAGAATTGTGTAATGCGTTGAGGACAGTGCATTTATAAATTACGTTAGATCTTCTATCATGGATTTGTAGAGGGTAGATGGACCCAGGTTGGCAATTACAAGTGGGTGCTTTTAGGTGATTATTTTCGGGAATGAGATTGCTTAATATTGTCAGAAGAGAGGTTAGAGGCGGAGATAGAAAGCTCTAAGTTATTATTATTAGTATTACTATTATCGTTACCATTGCTATAATTGTTGTTAATTATTCTATGTGTAACGGTGGTGGAAGTTGTGGTAGTATTCTGGATAGTGTTAGTAGGATAGGTTGGGTTATGGTAGTGGTCAAACGTATGGGGTTCAATGCTGGAGCTGTGTATATATTGGCCGCTCATTTTTTCAAAGTTGTTATAGTGTGAGTTTGATAGTAGAGAGTAAGCTTTTTTGTTTACTCGAAATTGGGTGGGTGGTATAGGATAGCTTCAGGGTAGATCTATTAAATATAGAGTAATTTTTATGTTGATGAGGGAAGTTGGAGTCCAGTATATTAAAAGAAGGATTTAGCTAAGTTCTTAACGTTTAATGAGAAGTGGGTGTATACCGTAAAATAGAGCGTCTACCACATTTTGGGGGGTGCTTAGGGGTAGTGCTATCTATATTTTTTGGAAAATGGAGGTGGGTAGCATGGTCCGTTGTTAGCTGTTTTAGCTATTTTAGCTTTTGACGTAGTGTTATATATGTACGTGTGGGGTCTAGATTGTCTTAATGCAGGTTCTCCCAGGGTTCTAGGATGGTGTATGCGTGGTCTGTTGTGATTCAGATGGTTGGTGTGTCGTTGTGATGTGATTTGAGATATATATTGCTTGAGCCTAGTATAAGAGATATATTTTATTTGTTTGGAGAAGACGCTGGCAGAGAGCGCTTGGTTGTAATATGGTGCGTGGAAGAGAGGTCAGATATACGGATCGAGATACCTTTGACTATGTTATCTAAGGTGGATTTGTGGTGATTGGAATGAACGTTTAAGTATTGGTTAAGTTTGTGATAAAGGGAGTATTGGAAGGTATGTAAGTTTGAAGCTACGTTTAAAGTTAGTAGTTCTGTGAGAAGTTTCAAAAGTAATAGATAGGTTTAGTCCAGAGAAAAATTTGTGCTCTCTCTTTCTTTCTCTTTCTTCCTCTCATTTTCTCTTCCTCTTTTCATTTTGACGTACCTTCTCATTCTAATCATATATATCTCTCCACCCCCATCTACCCACAAATACTACGAATACATTCTCAAATTTTCATTCGCACCACAAGATACTTTCGAATGAGCAACACGGAATCCACAGCTCCATACTTTGAAATGACTAAACATGAACAACTATTGAAACTTACATACCATGTACAGGAAACGTTTTTACCACTTCTATACACCACCTTCCTCGAATATTGGAACTTCACATTATTTACATTATTTACGTTTGACGGAATCTTCCGAGTTCGATTCCAGGCAGTAGCCTGAATAATAATGATAATAATAATAACAATAATAATGATAATAATAATAACAATAATAATAATAATAATAATAATAATGATAACATCGAAAAATACCTTAGGAATTAGAGCCCGGTTCGAAATTTCCCCAAAACACCTGATGAAGGCTAGAAGGTATATCAGCCGAAGCGTTGTGTTAACAACGAAAAAGATAAGGACAAATATCCATCAAATGTAAATAATGTAAATAATGTAAATAATGTACATAATTCCTCATCTCTTAAATATACAACTGAATGGAACTGCATCTACAATATCTTTATATATTTTATATTTTATTTCTACTATCAGCTGTAAGACTATATATATAGCTTTTCCCTATAAATGTCCTTTCGTCTAATATATATATATATGTGTGTGCGTGTGCGTATAAGTATATATATATATATACTTATATA
>NC_068982.1:119810520-119815612 GCF_001194135.2 Octopus bimaculoides
ATATATATACCTAGAAATACAAATGAAGAAATAATTTCCTTGTGCATATATGACTCTTTTTGTGTGTAAATGTATATTATAATTGTTAATGTAATCTACCACACCATGTAAAAGAGTAACAAAAATTATTTATAGTCAAATATAATGATACAAAGAAAACATACAGTGTGTTGATATTGAACAATTTGTTGAGAGACACGAAATGCACAAAAGACTAATCTCAGAGAGAGAGAGGGGGGGGCGAGAGTTCACACAATAGAACAGAAACGCTTTTTTTAATTGAGCAAATGTCGCTAACATACTTGGGTTACTATACATTGTTTCCTGGAACGGAAGCGTCTAGCGTGATAAACAAACTTATACATACACACATATGCATACAGTATCTAATCACGATGACACGAAATACAAGAATTTGTGCGTGTGTATCTGTGCGAGTCCGTACGTTTGTGTGTCTATAAATATCTAGATATGCCTGTCTGTGTATACTAGTTGTACAACTGTGTATGGAGGAATATATGCATGTGTGCAAGTGTGAGAGCGTACATTATGATACATATGAATGTGTACATGTAAGTGTATGCATGTGTGTATATGTTCGCGTACGTATATATGCAAGTATAGATGCATGTGCATGCGTATGATTCTACACTGACATATACGTACATATGTGTCTGTACAAAAGACAAAAGTTTGCTAATGTTTTGTATTGCACTGTACGTTTACTTTTGTGTTCATATTCATATGTACAGGGATGTGCACTAGTATGTGTGTATCACAAAACACACTCACCAACCGCATATGTGCATTTAGTGCACACACTGTGAAACCACCTATAGTTGACGTATGTTTAACGTGACCTAAGACTCTTTGCGATCCGCTTCACTTTGATCATAAAGAGAACGCAACTTCGGCTATTTATATATTGATTTAGAATAAGTACACATGTACTCCAGAAATACAACCAGAATGAAATCTATCATAGTTTATCGCAAAATCGTTAAACATTTCTCGTTCATAATTTTAGCACAGGGATTGTGAAAATGTAGCATGACTTATTTTTTACGAATTTAACAAAATCCATTTCTATACACATTCACCTTACACAGCGAGTATTTTGTGTAAAGATTTCTAGAAAGTCTTATCATTATTTATAAATTATCTTCGAACTCTCTATTCTAAAACGGCTGACGACTTTCTATTCAGGGTGGCACATGTTTGCTCATCAATGATTCATTCTGGTTGAGCATCTACATGCTCATAGGACAAGTATTGCAAGACGCAAACAACTATAAAGGTGAAACGCGTGGGAAAACATTATGAATTTGAGCTTATCATTATTTCTCAGATAGATAGATAGATAGATAGATAGATATGTGTTTATACATGCATGTATGAATGGATGGATGGATGGATGGATGGATGGATGGATGGATGGATGAATGCATGCATGTATGTAAGTCGCTTCTCTATATAATCGATTAAATTCTTCCTCTCAACTAGGAGCTGGTCTCTATCAATGATACAATGCTCCATCTTTGGAATGTAGATAAAAGCAATATCACATTTTTAAACCTGAGCAAAGTCTTGCATAGTATTACTGTTCCACTTACAGATTGTATTTGCAAATGTGAGAATCATTTGGATGATTTCTTTTCCTAAATATCAATGCTTATTCAGACTGACATTTACTTACAAAACCAAATGCTCCAGTTATTGTTAATATAAATGTAAATCTGTATATAGAAGCTGGAGGTTTCGAAGGAGTTGTTCATAGTTATCTTTCTCTCTGATTTTCAAGAAGGTATTCACATTAGTAGGACAGCTGACCTCTATGACACTGCAGGCTTTTTTTTTTGTCTGTCCCAAGCAACAATATCCAGCTTGTTAAGATTACAATTAACAGACCTTTTGATGGGAGTGTTCTACCGGTATTCCTTTTGCTGGTATTTATGTACGTATTCAACGACTGGGGGGTTTTCTATACTTATTCCAGGACAGTGTTTTTTGGGGTTTTTTTTTTTCAGAATAGCACTGTATACTATTTTTGTGACAACGTCGTATAGCGAGGTAGCAATTTGACGACATTTTGGGGCAGCTGCTAATCGCATGTGTGATGTCTTCCACATAAATATAAAATAATCTAAAATTTCGGTTGCATTTTGGATCGCCAAAGGCTTCACTGTCTCTATTGTTTGGGTATTAGTAGTAATCTCTTGTTCTTGGATTACAAATGCAAATATTGGAAGTGTGATGTGATGTAGCGGTCACGAATCCTAGAGAAGCTTCGCTTCATGTCATTGTCACTCATTGTCGCTTCATGTCAGTGTCACGCTCTTCTTTACGTCTACCAGAAAAAATATCCATGCATCGTCTTGGTATGCTGAGTGTTTTACGTACAGGGCTTCATTCATGTACGCTAATCCAGCTGATCTGGGGTTCTATGGGAGGTCATCAAGAAGTGAGTACTTTCCGAGGAGCTCACTTTTAACACGTAGAATATTCTCTTCACTTTTAAGCACTAAGTTAATGTCTTTATTTTTGGTGATGCTGTTTAGCATGTGCTGCCTGAGAGAGAGATTATGCGACATTCGAAGGCTGCCTGCACTGATTTCAACTTCCTACCTCTTTTATCTCTTCTTAAGTAGAGCCTGTTGATATCATTATTTTTTTAGAGATTTCCAGTTGTTAGAGCTTTGCGGGTTTTAATATTTATGGAGAGGATTTCTTCTACAGACCAGTCAAGAATTCCAAATGTTGGATTCAGCACTGGTACTGCAAATGCATTATGGGAAAGTTCGGACTGCAATATATTTCTTAGATTGGTGTAATATTCGTGGCTCACACTGTCTTTATTCACAGTACCTTGATATGATATATTTTCATCAATGCCAAGATACTTGTAGCATTCTTTGTGAGATAGTAGAGAAAGTGAAACCATTTGTGTGGTCTAGTGTCTCAGAACTGATTTTCCCCATTCAACCATTAAGAACATTTCTTTTCGCGAAATTCTATCCGTATGTTGGCCGAACATTTTGTTGTTAACTTCAGTTATTTTTGGGGATTGTTAACATTTTTAGCATAAATCTTAATGTCATCTACGAAGAAATTATGGGTTACATTAACATCTTTCTTGTGTCTTTTTTTTTTTTTTTCGTAGCAAGAATGATAATGGCAGACAGACTATCTCCCTGAAATATTACCCTTTGAAATATTTATGGTTTGCAGACGATCGTTCCACTCTCTGTTCTAAGTGTGAGGATTGGGGCTCAGTTCTTTGTGAGCCTCTCAATGGCAGCAATTAAGCTAGTAGTGGCACTCTTGCCAAACAGCGACACTTCAGCAACCGTAAATGAAGAATAGCGTCGAATGCCATGCTGTCGTGAGGCTCCTACGGAGTTTTTGTTTTGTTTTTACGTCAGACAGTACAGCTTTGTTTATCAGAAACTGTTCGGTACATGGTACATACTCACGCTCCCTTGTTTCCACCGATCTGCTCATCAGTCACTATGTGTTTAGACTCACAATGAACCTGGAGGAATTGTTGGGGCAGCTTGTTTGTATGTATTTTTGTATGTATGTATGTATGTATGTATGTAAACACACACGCAAAAACACGTGCACATACATATACATATGAAGGCGTGCTGAAAATTTTCTGGCTTTAGCTAAAATAAAAAAAAGAACAAGAAGATAAGTTTATTATGAATTTATTCAATATATTCCTTTCTCAGATCCACACATTTATTGTAACGATCCTTCAATTTTTCTAAATTCTGTAAATGAACTCGGAGGGTTGCGCCACCAACCAGGCTTTTCCCGACACCCTTAAAACCAGGAACTTTTCAGCAACGCATCATGTATTCTTAAATACATACAGATATGTATTTGTGCATGTTTAGCATGCGTAAGCATGTATATGATTACTTAATTATAAATAAATCGAAGGAAATTATGCATACTCAAATATATTAGTGCATATAATATGATTAGAAACAAAATTAAGAATTACGTCAGGATTCGTCAAATTTCAGTCTTCCCAACATGAAATATATGAGGTAAAATATAGTAAAGAGACTAAATTCATTGAAGCATTTCCAAAAATGTAAAAATGCAAATGTAAAAATGCATTAAGTCAGTTGTATTGTATCCTCAAAACTATAAAGTAATTTTGAAGTTGAATAATTTTGCAATTTTAAGACATTGAAAAGTATTTGAATAATGTAATTATAGTAGAATTGTAAAATCTATTATTCATGGATTGGCTACATATAAGGATGATATATAAGATTTAATACAAAAAAAGTTTAAATATACTCAAGTATGAATGTAAATCTTATGCAAACAAGCTAAATCAAACATCGAATAATAAACAAAATATAGATAGGAATACTAGGCGGAATGTTTGAATCGCAACTTGAACTTCATGCCACTGTGATGTTCAAGCGTAAACTGATACAACTGGGAAATGATTGTGTATTTATATGCTTTTGTATGTGTGTTTCGGTAAGTGATGGTGTTTATTGATAGAAATGCAAATCCCGTTCTTTGTTTTTTTTTTTGTATGGGAATGAGAGTGTGCTACCATTTCTATTTCCAATACATATTTGTCTGTAGACCACAATACGTTTGATACGTTTTTAAGGAAATGTGAGAATGTGTATGTATAGGCGTGTTTGATAATCTGGCTTTGATATATCTGCGTGTACTTCATGAAGTTTATTTGATATTTTGCCTAGTGTAAAAATATACGTGCAAGTAGGTAAAGTTGCGCTTATGAATGACGATAGCTATAAATGAAATTCAGAGCCAAACTACTGACCTTCATCAGCTGTCGAACGCCGACGAAGGGAAATAACCCTGAAATCCGGATACGTTCGTGCTGCTGGTCGAGGTGAGAGGGGTAACTCCCTTGGCAAACAGGACACAGTCGTGTGTCGATAAGCCAGCTGGAGGAGATGTCCTCCTGGGGCTAAAAGCAACAGTAACATCCACCCCTAGGGGTCAGCCACACTTAAGTGGCAATATACTACACTTTATCGTGCAGTTACTGTTAATACTTCATTTAGAGAATTAACATTGCTTATATATA
>NC_068982.1:119819334-119820310 GCF_001194135.2 Octopus bimaculoides
TATATATATATACATACATATATATACATACATATATATATATATATATATATATATATGCATCTATATATACATATATATATATATATATATACATATGTATGTATATATGCATGTGTACGTATATGTATATGCACACGCACTCAATCATCAATTTCCCGCTGATTTCTTGTAACATGCACTACAGAGGTGACGCATCTACTGTGAGTATACAATAGCATAGATTGAACAATAGTCTAGACTGAAAACGACTGCATTCATGGTAACATTTCTTTCCATAATATCAAACTAAATAACTCTTTACGTTAGTTTCAAGGGTGCGTGAAGAAGTGTGTGTCTGTGTGTTCTTTGTGTATCTATCTATCTATCTATCTAGCCATCTATCTATCTATCTATCTATCTATCTATCTATCTATCTATATACCTATCTGCCTATCTATCTATATATACTTATTTATCCGTCTACCTATCTATCTATTTAGCTATGTATCTATCTACTTATCTATCTATCAATCTATCAGTCTATAAATATAGATAGAGAGAGAGAGAGAGAGAGAGAGAGAGAGAGAGAGCGAGAGAGAGAGTGAGTGAGAGAGAGAGAGAGATCAGAGAACATACGGAATAATGGAGAATTATAGATTTGCAAAAATTATTTAATACTGTATTATTCTGCTGGATAAGTGTCCTAGCGTCCTTTGATGTAGGATTTATGTGCATTTATTTACACATTCATCTACGGCAAATCTTCCTAGGAAGATTTGTGCAAGGCTTTACCCACCAGAGAGGGTAAAGCAGCAAACTTCAGGGTATTCAATGCGAATAAAAGAATAAGAATTTTCAAAGCCGTGTTTTTTTCCATTCTTTTTATGATGTCTATATGCTGTGCGAAATTCAATGAAGGAGACTCAGGGTTCAGCTGCTGAGTGAAGTATCGCTGAATTGCTTATCTTAAACGATCCTGTATGTTCCGAACCAC
>NC_068982.1:119821294-119823606 GCF_001194135.2 Octopus bimaculoides
ATATATATATATATATATATACACACATTCAGCAGCCTTCTCAATGATTTACACCTTAGTCTCAATTCACAAGAGAAATGAGCAAAATACACTTCCATTTCTTGACATAATGATAATGAAAAACAACACAATAAAAATGATATCTATTATAAAAGCACAGATACACACTGGTACCTATATTAAAAACCATGCGACCCAACACACACAAAACGCAACATCCTGTACTGTCTACCCGGGAAATTTTCTACTATAGTCGATGATCCAAATACCTGAAACACACGACTTACAGAACTCAAAGGATTTCTGCTCAAGCAAAATTACTCTCTCCTACTTATAGAAAATACCATGCTACGAGGAAAGAGTTACCTATAGAACAACTTGGAGCAACACGAAAAAGACAAACCCATCAAATGAAAACAATACCATTTCTAGTAACACACAATCCGCATCACCAAAACATTTTTAACATCATCAAAACAAATTTGCCAATCATAAAGCAGAGTGAAAAATTAAGAAAATATGTAATAACTAATCAAACAATTATCCTTAGCAAAAGGCAACCACATAATCTAAAAAAACTATTAACAAAGGCAAAATTAAACATGAACAAAGAGGATAAAACATTCACAGTGTCCAAGTGTAATAACAGATTTGGAACGTGTGAATACATACATAAGGGTAGACCCATTAGAACGAAAAAATGCACAGATTTTCGCAAATGCAAATACCAACTGCAAAAGTAGAAATTTGATCTACTACATTAAATGCCCGAATTGCAAGGAATCATATAGAGGTAAGACAGGGAATGCATTATAAGAACGCTCACGAGTCCACAGATAACAAATCCGGAATATCAATGTTCGCCAAATTCCATTGAGCCAACATATTGAGGCATGTGGTCAGAAAATGTTTCTAATTTTTCCTTTCTACAAACTACATGACACACCTGAGGTTGGAAGCAAAAAGAGAGAAAAAAGGGTTTCTCAAAATGTTCAAACCTCTTCTGAACAGAAATAGCAGCAATAATATGACAACCAGTTAATGATATGGATTAAAAGATATCACTAGCATATTAATATAAACAAGTTACAGATTATCGGTACGCCTAGCAAACCGTGATGTTTAAGTTGCATATGGATTGGTTAAAAAGGTATTCTGAAAATTTAGCTCATTGAAGCGTTCTAAGAGGTATTAAAGTTGTCAAGAACTCAACTGTCAATTAAACACATTTGAAATTTGATGATTATGCTATGTATGGAAGCGCTAATCTAAATTTATGAGCATTAAAAAATAGATCTTTTTATGTTAAAATACCATAATAAAAAACGTGAAAACCAGACCACGTGACAAAAACGTGAAACCAACTTTATTAGACTGATATATTTTTCTAGGCGGCAACAGCACGCTAAAATTAGTAGTCAGAAGACATTGATGATTTTTTACTAGATATTATTGTAAACAATAATATCCTTATATACATATATGTGTGTGTGTGTGTGCGCGCGCGCGTGTGTCTATGTGTGTGTGTGTGTGTGTATGTGTGTGTGTGTGTGTGTGTGCGTGTGTGTATTTACACACATATATGTATTTGCACATTTGCGCAAATAATTAACCAACATCAATACACTAATAAGATTGTAACAGCGCAGTGGATGAGCTACAGTGAGAGGCTGAAAAAACACTTCAAGTTTACTCCCTGCAACGAAGACGCGACAGATACGGAATAATCTACATACAGAAAATTCTGGAAGGGCTAGTACTTAATTTCGGCATTGACTGTTATACAGATTTCCAGACCGGACGCCATTGTACTGTACAGTGGGTACCGTTCACCCTTATCTAAAGTCAGGACCAGGTTCTGCAATAGTTCAGGGTTCAAATGCGCACAATTCCCTAACAGCTCTTCGATGACCAACCAAAATATTTAAGAAACCTACAAGAATGTTGAGGTGGAAGTCTTCAAACACGAACTGAACATTCTCCTCTTCACAATAACAGAAGAACAAACGGCGCAGAACGAGGTACAGATAAAGGTATCAGTATTAAACTACCTGCCAAACGGACTAACAACCAAAGGGAAAGCGCATACAAAAAGTGGTGATATGAAAACCCATTATCCCGAAGAAATCACCCAAATAAGAATGGTAATGGAAACAACACGATCAAAGTGGTGCTCCAGCATGAGGGCAGCTGCATAGCTGCATGGCTTAAACTAGTAAGAGTGAAAGTATAGTATATAGGTGTGTCTGTGTGTGTGTGTGTGTGTGTGTGTGTGTGTGTGTGTGTGTGTGTGTGTGTGTGTGTGTGTGTGT
>NC_068982.1:119826457-119826844 GCF_001194135.2 Octopus bimaculoides
TGTGTGTGTGTGTGTGTGTGTGTGTGTGTGTGTGTGTGTGTGTGTGTGTGTGTGTGTGTTTGTGTGCGCGCGCGCGTGTATGAGTGTTTAGAAACAGAGTCATGGATATACACAAGCATTAAAAGAAAAATTGAAAATGATTACTTGTACTCTCTGCACAATATATTTGTATTTATAAATACATGTATACACGCTCACATGTGCGCGTGTGCGATTATGTATACATGAGTATATATGTACACACATATTTATATATATGAACGTATATGAATGTATATACGCTCCCATTTACAGTCACTTACATAAACACGCACGCATTCAGACACTTACACATAGGTAAATGCCTAAGTATATTTATAAAGAATGTATATATATATATATATATAT
>NC_068982.1:119827456-119828215 GCF_001194135.2 Octopus bimaculoides
TGTGTGTGTGTGTGTGTGTGTGCGTGTGTGTGTGTATGTGTGTGCGTGTGTAATTATTATGTATATACTTATATATATATATGTATGTATGCGTGTGTATATGTGTATGTGTGTGTATATATATCTGTATATAGATATATATGTGTATATATTATATATAAACATGTGTGTATATATATATACATATACATATATATACGTACACACATACATGTATCGCTTTTTGTACGTTTGTATAATACGTAATAAAATAGGTGTAAAAACGAGGCCAATAAAGCGAAATGGATTTGTAAGGAACGGGATGAATTACACGAGAAGTGTTTATTATAAAAAGAATGAAAACATTGCTAGGCGACTATTGCTATGTAAGTTAGCGTTCTGTTCTGAGTGGTCAGAACTGTGAGAATTATTTCGCTTCGTGACTGTTACATTGAAAAACCAACGGTAAGTGTTGGGTTGGAAATGTGGAGTTACAGGCGGAGGGATATTTGGGAAGGAGGTGTGTTGTGAAGGTGCAACATGTGTAGTAGGTAAGGTGACAGGTGAAGGGAAGAACAATGCAGGAATAGTTGAAGTTGTTTGTGAAATACTGAGGAAAATTCGAAGTGTAAAAGCAGAACGACGAGTAGTAGTAGTAGTAGTAGTAGTAGTAGTAGTAGTAGTAGTAGCAGCAGCAGCAGCAGCAGCAGCAGTGGCAACAGCAGCAGCAGCAGCAGAAGAAGAAGAAGAAGAAGAAGAAGAAGAAGAAGAAGAAGGAGG
>NC_068982.1:119831469-119836774 GCF_001194135.2 Octopus bimaculoides
ATATGTACGTATTGCATATGAGTACGTTTGCATATATTGACCAATACTATTCACACATATATAATTGCATATAATTACACTCATCACTTTCCCCCTCATGCTGTTTCTATCTATCAATCAATCATTATATATATATATGTGTGTGTGTGTGTGTGTATGTATGCACACATACGTATGCACACGTATATATAAACATATATATATTACATATATATGTATGTGTGTATGTAAGTATGTATGCATGTATGTATGTATGTATGTATGTATGTATGTATTAGGTAGGTAGGTAGGTAGGTAGGTAGGTAGGTAGGTAGGTAGGTAGGTTGGTAGGTGGATAGGTAAGTAGCTATGTACGTATATATGTCACTGTTCAGTTTTATTTCAAGATTTCTTGCCGATAGAGAAAGAGCCGAATTCTAACCTAGATGCTCGACTCTTTCATTGGAATTTCAACATCAAAAACGGGGTAGTTTTGTTTGTTTGTATGTATGTATATGTGCAGATTTGAATGTTTTGTTTTATGTATGTATTCTAATGCATGTACTTGCATATCGAAACATCCTCAAATATATAAATGATAAACTTCTCGAAAGTTTTACAGAGTTTTGCACTTCCAGTGATGGATTGGATCTGTTGTCTTCGAATCAGCTTTCTCCTTTCTGGTTTTGAGAAGCCTAATTTCTCAAGATTGGTATTTAGGCAGTGTGTTACCTATCCCACCGTTCCAATAATTACAAGTATATACTAGAACTTGTAATCTGGATATTGTAACTTCAGATTTCTCAATACTTTAACGTAGGGATTCTCTTCACTGATCTTCAGCATTAAGTTAACATGCGCTCGGCAGTTAACTTCCATAACTCTACACAGTTTCTCTTCTCCATCCCAAATCATTATATCAGATCTGCTGTGCATACATTTTATTGAGGTCTTCACTGGGACATTCCACCAGTACACCTTTTTATTATGAGTGGCTATGGCTTATACCATATTGTGGGTTCTTACTTCTTTGTCCTCGGGTTTATCCTTCCAACGGATTTCATTATAGAGTGTCCAAGCTACAAAATCATACCTCATCGGTAGATAATACCTTGAAAACATTTTCGGACAACGGCTTATGATGTGGGTGATACCTTCGGTGTTCACTCCAGAAGGACTGCATCGGTTGTCACATTCTACTGCTTTTCCTGCATCTCTATCCTTTTTGTGCATCATGTATTGTATGTATGTATGTGTGTGTATGTATGTGTGTATGAATGCATGTATGTTTGTATGTATGTATGGTTATTATCATTATTATTGAGTGAGAGAGCAGTGCATGCCATCAAAGTGACACTGGTGTAAAATATACGAAGCCCAGTATACCCATCATGGCTACCCGTCTGATAATGGTACACCAGGCACATGCATCACAACCATATGTGCACAACATAGTGATCTCATATCAAGATAAACAGCGCATGACCTCGCAGGTGGGGCTCAGTTGGAATTTTCTTCAGATCGAGTAGTCCATCCCGCTCAAAAGTCCATGAATAAGGTTTGTTTAAGGTTGTTAAGCAAAACACCCATGTTTCCAAAGGTGAATTGTTCAAACCCAAAAGAATTCCTCTCAACACATGGCTATGATGCTCCCCCACTAGTTATGCTCATGATAAGAGATGCACATATCATCAGCCACCAAGAGACATGCTCAACTGGTTAAGGTCAAACAACTGACAAGCAAATCTGTGGTATTGAGCAGAATATTTGCTGTAGCCCACCATTTATACCATGACAAAACAATGTACATGATAGCACTACCAATCAAGATCAGAAGCCATGAAAACCACTGCCTGATACTGCATATTATGATTATTATTATTGTTGTTGTTGTTGTTGTTGTTGTTATACACAATCATGCTGAGTCTGCAAATTGCATGTGTAGAAAAGGCGGTGGGCTGGCAGAAACCTTAGCACGCCGGGCGAAATACTTAGCGATATTTCGTCTGTCCTTACGTTCTGAGTTCAAATTCCGCCTAGGTGGACTTTGCCTTTCATCCTTTCAAGGTCGATAAATTAGGTACCAGTTACGTCCTGGGGTCGATTTAATCAGCTAGCACTCTCCTCCACAAAATTTTGGGCCTGATGCCTACAGTAAAAAAAATTACATGTGTAGACACTTACGTCATAATGCAATAATTAATAAAGTTGGTCGAAACCGACGTGAAACCCACACATTATTCATTTTGTACTACTAGAGATATCCTGAGATGGCCGATGGACACCATAAAGATTTCAACACAACCATTCTCTTTAGTTTCCATTTCTCTCTAGCGGTTCAGAAATGTTATGAAATTTACCTGGATTTTCACTGCTCTTTGTCTTAAGCAGGTTGATATCTAACCAATACACCTGAGTTACTTTACATATGTAATGGTTCAAATTAAAAGAGTCAATTCACTCAGTTAATATTACAGATATTAGAACCCTATCAACATAGAAGTCAGACTACACACTATAAAGAAAGCGGTATAGTATGTAAATAGAGAGAAATGGTGTCTAAACTTCAAAGCTATACCTACATGAGTTAAGGGCTCAAGCCAGTAGACTATAACTTTAACGTAATTCCAGGTAAAAGAAACGGAGTAGGTTGACAACCGATATTTGTGTGTTTACATCACCGTAACCTAGCGGTACGGCAAAAGACACCGATATAATAAGTACCAGACTTACAAGGAATAAGTCCTGGGGTCGAATTCTTCGACTAAAAAATCATTTAAACATGGTCGCAGTCAAAATGGCTGAAACAAATAAAAGAATAAAAGAACTGATTAGGATAATTAAAATAATTGTATCTTACATTTCTCATTGTTGCCTCCTGCACCAGAAATATGTACGGAAGTAAGTTTCATATGTTTAATGTATTTAGAACAATCATTCTTATTATTATCATTATTATTAAGTTAAATTTTAAAGCGGTGAGATAGCAGAATCATTCGCACTAAGGGCAAAGAACTTTGCAGTATTTCGTCCGTAACTATGTTCTGAGTTTTAATTATCCCGAGTTCAACTTTGCCTTTCATCCTTTCGGGGTTGATAAATTAAGTACCCGTGAAACAATGGTACCGATGTGATTGATCATGTCCCTCCACTAAAATTTCAGGCTTTGTGCCTTTAGCAGAAAGGATTATTAAATTAAATTAATTTTCTTTTCGTTATTGGTGCACTTTTAATTGTTTTTTTTTTTATTTTTTTACTACCAAATTGTGTACGTTAATTCTCCACTTAACTATATGTTAATGGATGCATGTGTTATTGTTTGAAATTATATGAATTCTTTATAAAGAGAAAGGATTAATTTTTTGACGAAGGAACGAATCTTCATCGTTACAACTTAGATAGCAACAACGCACAATTTAAATTTTAGTGCTGTTTGTATATATGTGCATGTATGTCAATATGTGTGTGTGTGTGTGTTTGTGTGTATGTATGTTTGTGTGTATTTTGATATATTTACGTATGTATATATGTAGGTAGGTAGGTGGGTAGGTAAGCAGGCAGTGTATGTGGGTAAATGGAAACTGTCTAGAAGACTACGAAACTGTCTAGAAGACTGTAATTTATAACGCTAACCTTATCACATGATACTACCTGAAGGATAAGGGTACACCTGTCAATAGCTTATTCAACTTGCAATATGATTCAATTCAGTTCATTGAACAACAATTATACATATGACTGTATATATGCTTGAATTCATCGTATCTAGCAGTAATTAACCAAACTATATCTATTGGCCGACAAATTATATGACATATGCTTCATGCGGTTTTAAGATACAATTTTCCCCCGTGTTAGATTTATGCTACTCTGCAGGTGTTTAATCGACATATTCATCCCGAATAGGGCGTTTGCGTTTGACCGATTTCTCAAGATTTGCAGAAATATTGTCAGATTGACTGGAAAGCAACTTCTTCAATATATCAACTGCTAAATTATGTGTTAATAATCAACGAAGTAGCACGTTCCAAATGAAATAAAATAGCCACGGGAGTCTCCTTTTTCGTTTCTTTCTTAATTCGTTTATTAAGAAATTGCTTGATTTCCGGTCACACTCCATTTTCGTTCCATCAGCTCTATAAAGATCACGTCATTACTTTGAATATCTGCACTTTTAGTTGACACATGAGAAACCACGCAAGTCAGTCATTCTTCTTTAGATTATTAAATAGTTTCTTAAGCTGGCTAACGCACAGATGCTTATTGATCTTAGGAATAATAATTTTTGACAGAGCATATTCATGTAATCCCCTTTAACCGTTAATAATCAATGTTGCAACATTTTCGCTTTAATGTCAGCGATAGTAAACCCACGTGTCAATTTTAGTTATATTTTTGTTCTTTCTGCTCTGTTGAATCGTGGCTTGCTTGATCTTTCAGGAGTTGATGAAACGAAAAGTTGTTATGTTTCGCGATCGCAAAACGTCGCATCCGCTCCCTGATGCCTTGATATAGTCTACAAAAGAATATATTGAATCACTTTTATCTCCAGCTGGTAGCAATAGTCAACCAACTAGCTACACGCATTTGAATTGACACACACATACACACACACATACACACACGCGCGCACACACGCACCCACGCATACGCAATAGTCAACCAACTAGCTACACGCATATGAATAGATACACACATACACACACACACACACATACACACACATACACAAACACGCACGCACACACACTCAAATAAACACGATCACGCACACACTCATGTATACGCATATACATATACATTCGTATATATATATATATATATATATATTCTGAGATCGTGTGCTGGAACGAAAACAATTGCAGCGTGGAAGGTGTTTACACACACATACATATATATATGTATGTATATATACATATAGGTAGTTCATTAGTTGTTTAGTCAATTAGTCGGTTAATTAGCTAGCTCTTAAGTTAATTAGTTAGTAAATTGGTTAAATGGTTAGTTAATTAGTTGGTCAGTTGGTTTGTAAATTAGTTAGTTAGTTAGTTAGTTAGTTAGTCAGTAACTTGGATAGTTGGTTAGATGATTAATTAATAAGTTGATTAGTAAGATGGTTAGTTAATTAATTGATTAGTTAGTTATTTAGTTAGGTAATTAATTAGTTATTTGGTTATTTGGTTACTTGGTTAGTTAAATGATTATTTAGATGGTTAGTTAATTTATCGGTTAGTTAGTTAGTTAGTTAGTTAGTTAGTTAATTAGTTAGTCCAATTGATAGATAGATAGGTTTCTTTATTAGCCACACAGGGCTCCACACAGAGGG
>NC_068982.1:119836874-119839499 GCF_001194135.2 Octopus bimaculoides
GACTGAAAATGTCAGTCAGTTCTTAGTAAATTTCTTCGTTATTTAGCTTAAGTAGTTAGATTTTTATCAGTTACTTAATTGGTGAGTTGTTTGTTAGTTAATTAGTTGGTGAGTTAATAGTTAATTAGTTGTGTATTTGGCCAGTTAGTTAGTTGGTCATTTAGTTGTTTAGTTAGTTAGTTAGTTAAGTGCCAGGCTTAAAGTGTGAGTATACATACGTGCATACACATAATTGGTATAAGTGTGTGCGCATTATGCGGTTGTATATAATGTGTGAGAAACTGTTTGAGTGAGTGTGAGTGTGCCCGTTGTGTAATTTCGTTCTAAGGAACCTTTCTTGGATGCTCCGGGTCAATGCTTCGTCAGTGATGTTTCTTTCATCTTGTTGGGTTTCTGTTCCAGCAACATCTATTTACCTCGATCGATTGATTTTCTGATCTAGGTAGGATTGAGCGAGTTCCGGCTCTTATTACACACACACACACACTCACATATATAGATACACCATTACATACACGCATATACATACACACATATACATATATATATGTAAATGTAGGTATTTATTTTATATACGTATATTTACTTGTATAGTTATATGATAGTTATAAGCGTGAAAACATATACACACATATTTACTGACATATATAAACATAAATAAATGCAAATATTAAACTCTCCAATATAACATATCCCACTGTATTCATAAATATATATTTCAAAATATTCATAAATACTTATTTCTTAAATACATATTCTGTTATTCAGTATTAGCGTATAATATCTGAAGTAGCATTGCTGCAACATATATTTATAAGTGTGTGTGGTTTTTGTATATTCAAAATATTGCTAATTTAATTCTATGCATTTGCATAGGAAGGAGAATATAATCCTCTTTGAACATTCCCTTTTTAGTGATTAAACCTAAATGTTCAGAATATAGTTTGATTCCACAAAGGTGACTTCATCTTTATACCTAATCCCAACAAAATGCTGCTACTTCAAAAGCGACCCAATTGTGTCGTTTCAGCTTTTTGTGAAGTCAAGCCCTGCTGACATTTTCAATAATAAAATAGTATTCATCAAATAATTGTTTATTTCTTCATTTCTTTTCTCAACTAAATTACGTTTATTTTCTGTACACTACTACAAACATTTACTGTAGAAAAGAAAAAGAAAAAAAAATAGGGTAAAGTAGTTGATAGATATTATATATGATTTTAAAATATGATGGGAAGAATGGATTTCAATTTTACAGATATTTGTCGATATTTTATTTGCTTGAGTAGTTTGGTGATTGTTTGTTTCACACTTGAACGACGCAAGAACTATGTTTTTATTCAAGCCAAAGCTTAGATTGTACATTTTTTAATATATCACGTCTGTTGGCCTACTCTAATACAAAAATTCCTACTAGACATTGTTTTCTGCGTGGAAGGACACTCGTTATAATTTGATAGTTCAAAGGTAATATAAGTGGCCTTATCAATGATTTTTGTGAGAAAACGAAATAAGTGTGAGTCCATTTCTTACCCAGATTCAATAATTAAACCATAGATGATAATTTGACAGCGAGACAAAAATATATATTACATAAATACATGTGTATAATTCACAAACATATTTTCAATGAAGCAGGAATCATGTCTTCATGAAGTTTTTGTTAAATATTACACACAAATATTATACATAGGTGTAGGCGAGGTTGTGTGGTAAGAAATTGCTTCCTAACCTCATGGTTTCGGGTTCAGTTTCACTGCGTGGAAACTTAGGTGTTTTCTACTATAGCTTCGGGCCGACTAAAGCCATGTGAGTGGCTTTGGTAAACGGAAACTGAAATAAAGACCGTCGTAGATACACGTATGAATATCTGCGTGCGCGCGCGCGTGTGTGTGTGTGTGTGGCTTTGTGTCTGTGTGTTTTACTATCGCATCACAACCGATGTACATGTGTTTACGTCCCCTCCCCGTGACTTAGCGGTTCGGGAAAAGACCGATAGTATACGTACTAGGCTTACAAAGAATGAGTCTCGGGTCGATTTCTTCGGCTAAAAGGCTGTGTACCAGCATGGCCGCAGTCAAATGACTGAAACAAGTACATGAATAAGAGGATACAAGAATGAATATATAAACATTTATGTAGATATATATAAATCTTTTACATGCTTCACTCACTAGACTTCAGCCTTGCCACGGCTGAATCAATCGCAATCCTTATTTTATTATAAACCCAATACATGTTTTATCAAACTTTTAGGCCAAACAGCTAAGTTACCGGGACGTAAATAATCCAACTTCGGTTGTGAAACAGTGGTGGAAGACAAAGACAAAAACACACCACACACACATACATTTATATATACTTGTGTGTGTGTGTGCGTGTGTATCCCGAGCGTCCAATAACACTATCCGTATCACGTTCTCATTTTGTTGTTTTTTTGTTATTGTTTTTTTGTGTTTTTTTTAACTATATATATATATATATATATATAAATAATATATGAGTATATGCATATATATGTACATGTATGTACATACCTTCATCTACATGTACATATAGATACATATCTGGGTACATGACGTTGCAAAAAAACATGGACAAAAAGATAAACAAGGTACAAAAAAC
>NC_068982.1:119844770-119846010 GCF_001194135.2 Octopus bimaculoides
ATATATATCGGTATGTATGTTTATATGGATATGTATATATATTTATATATTTATATATTATGTATGAGTATATATATTGTTATTATATATGTATACATGCTTGCATACACATACGTACATAAAGATATACGATGGAGTAAAACCATGTACTAACCTCAGTGCTTCCGTCATACGTAGAGAATCCAAGAAGTGTCTGTGCGTGAATTTGATTTGAGTGGATGTAATGTCGCATAGCACTGATCTCATTTTTCTGTGCAATCAGCTATAAAAGCAATGGCACAAGAGAGGTTGAAATGCCTAGAAACCACTTCTACTTCATACTGTTTTATACAAATTTCCCTTCTCGTAGGAGGAAGTTCTGAGAGCTGGGCGTTGGGAGCCTCCATTTCTGTATATATATATATATATATATATATATATATATATATATATATACATAAACATATGTGTGTGCCTCCGTGTGTATGTGTATGTGTGTGCCTCCGTGTGTATGTGTATGTGTGTGTGTGTCTATGTTCATGCATGCACACATATCTATATCTATATATGCATGAGTATGTATGTATAAAGGTTTGCTCCAAAAGATAAAAGAAAGAATAAACAGGTGAAATGGTAATCGATACATGAGTGTATATATTTTCTTTTGTTTGCGATTATGACGTTTTGTAAGTGATTTAGTGCATAAAATATTCGGCCGTCGTGTGAGATGTGTAACTTTACAGCCTATTAAAGATACAGCCGAATGAAAGATATAATAAAGATACAGCTGAATGAAAGATGTATTGCATGAGCGTGCACAAACACGCACACACGCATACACACACACACACACACACAAACACACACACACTTACTCACTCACACAGACACACACACATGAACATACAAATAGGCACATATACACCGAAATTCAAATATATATTCGCATATTTATACAATAACCGTTATACACAAGCGTGTATGGTTTGTTAGATTGTACCATACATTCGCTATTTGGTTTAGATGTCTTGTTGTTTCGATCAGAAAAAAAAAACACATTTTCAGTCTATTCACCCTTGACACAAAAGAGAAGAACGGTATGACGTCTGAAATACGAGAGCTTTGTATAACCTCTTCAATGATATTCATATTCAGTGAAGTATGCTGGAGAAACTTGAAATAAAGTCCTTTGTTCAAGAGAAAAAAAGTCGTCCGAATTTTGGGAAAACTCTTATCATTTCTTCATTATTATTAGCGCTTT
>NC_068982.1:119847437-119850568 GCF_001194135.2 Octopus bimaculoides
ATATATATATAATATATATATATATATATATATATAGATAGATAGATAGATAGATAGATAGATAGATAGATAGATAGATAGATAGATAGATAGATAGATAGATAGATAGACAGATAGATAGATACACATATATACGTAAAGCTAGAACATTCCAAAGCTACATGTATATCTGAACATTTGTAGAGTTGTAAAGATGAGCCACATTTGAATAAAAAATACATATTCTCTACCTTCAAACATTTAAATTTTGGAGAGAATACTTTGATGAAGTCACGTGTGTGTGCGCGCGCGCGTGTGCTTGTTTGTGTTTGGAAACATGTCCATGTTTATACACTGCAACTTCGATCATGCCTCTTTCAATTTCATGTTTTTGCATTTTATCGGGTCCGGTGCGTGACTTTGGTAGTTTCTTCCTAAAAAACGAATTTCGTTTCCATGTCTCCATTTTCTGATTTCGGCGTTCTGATTCCCATGTAGGCGGGAGGAGAGTTCATGTCTTTTATACGAATTCCGTTTGTTATAAGTTTTCTTTTCTTCCCATCTTCCATGCTTTTTTCACCATTCAGGATATATGGGATTTTTGGTCGTAAAACGTGGGTTGCTTCAGTTATCATGATGATTATTATTCCTATTATAGTACATGTGCTGTCCGTATTTTATTTGTCTCTTTTGCCTTGTATTCATCCATCTAGAGTACATGTTGTTAAGGATTGGTGATTGTCTGTATGTTATTTGTCTTTCGTGTCTTTTTTCCTTTGTAGTTATCCATCTATGGTGTTTGAACTTATGGGTTGATGTTTGTCTTCTATATTTCATGTATTGGCTATTTGCAGTGTTATGTATTGTAGAATATGGGTATTTAGTCTGTACTTTGGGTGGGATAGAGGTCATTTCCGCGTACGTTCTTGGGTAATTACAGGTTCAATACCTCAGTCCGGTTCCTCTGGGGTTAGTGTTTGGTTTCGATTTCTTCATATTTTTTTGTTGTTGTGGTTTCGTTTTCATAATGAATTTGTCTCCATTGCTTGTTTTCATAGTTAGTGTTGTTAGTGTTGTTTTTCCCACATTTTTATGGATTTTTCTTCTTCCCGCTTTATGTCTTCTTTCCATAGATTTTGCAGGTTTTCATGACATTTATTTTCACTCCACTCAGCAATTTCAGCAAATATAACTGCGTCAATATGTTTTACTTTATTTTCGTGTCTTATTTTTCTTGATTGTAGAAGAGCGATTTCTGCTTCTAGTCGGCATAAAGCTAAATTCACACGTATCCGTGTCTCTTCCAATGATTCACTTCGTATTTCTTTAATAAGAAGTTTTCTGGGCAGGATTGAGCTTTCTTTGCTTCGCCAATTCTGGTAGGTGCTTTCTAGATTGTTGCATCGAATGCTTTTCCAACATGCATGTTTCCGTTGATTAAGAAGTTTCTACCAGAGATGTAATTTCAAGGTGTTTTGTTGTTGTTGTACCTACAGAGATTTGGATCCAAGTGAGTTTGTTCTTGTTAGTTTTTTGCTGTTCGTCTCCGTCGTTAGAGCACCTTCTGTAAGGGTATCATTCACAGTTTTATCTGCATTGGTGAAGATTGTATCCAGTCTTGAAATAAGTTAATTCAACTTATCAGATATTTCTGTGAGAAGTTCTTCTGTAGTTTTGCTGTTTCTCGGCTACGAGTAGTTTGATTGTGATGCTTTCATTCTGGCGTCTTGTACACCAAGGGAGATATGCATAGAATGTTAGGGGTGATGTATAGAAATTGAAAGAAATAAAAAGATTTTTTTCAAACTTCTCAATATTCAATTTCTGTACTCATCACACCTAACACTCTATACTTATATGTGTGTGTGTGTGTGTGTGTGTGTGTGTGTGTGCGTGCGTGCGTGCGTGTGTGTGTGTGTGTGTCTGTGTGTGTGTGTGTGTGTGTGTGTGTAATATATAGTAGATCGAAAAAGACGAAGAACAAACAAGAAAAAACAACAACGCGAGGACAGCGTACATGCAAAGTATTAGCAGACGCTCAGGGAAGGAAAGAAAGGTGGTTTTACGTTTCGAGCAAAGCTCTTCTTCAGCAACAGGATACAGAGGAAAGTCCAAGAGAAAAGGAAGAAGGAGGAAAAATCGCCAACGATTCACATGTGGTTACATATACTAGACCTACCCGCGACCGACTGGGTCACAACCACGCCAAGTTGAAAATGTCGATGCTTGAGGGCAAAGGAAAAGATAATATTTCGAACTTCATGCAATAAAATTCCCAAATAATACAGCTCTCCTGCTTTTAGGTATGACAACATAAACACGAACAAGTATTTCTTCTTTGAAAATGGTACAAATGGCCTTAAACTTTTTTAAGTCGCTTTCTTCTTTGCCATTCATTGTTACTACTGTTCGAAGTGAAATACATAGATACTTCAGCATAAAGTAATTTCTTTGCAAATTCATCATTGATGCACAGAACGCAAATAAAGAATCTTGCAAACCAAATCCAAAAACGAAATTCTGTCAATGTTGTCCTCAAATGTCGTTCATTGACAGTCATAAATATCCACATTATTTCTGAGCAATATTCTTTGTTCATCTGGTAGATGAACTTGCAGCCTCACTATTGAAGGTGCTCTTTCATGAATTGAAAATCCTAAAGCGTGAAAAAAACCTCATAATGAAAAAATAATGAAAAAATTTCGTAATGAAAAAATTCATCATTTTTTCATAAATATAAATAATTATATATAAAGGGCATTAACTGTGTAGTAATGCCTCACGCTTCGAGGGACTAAATAAGTAAAAAAAAAACTACCAAAAAATAAGCAACATATTTACTGAAAGCGAGGGAATGCAGCTTTCAAAATTTATCTCTTAAAAACATTTAACTCAACGGTAGACCACTGGTTTCTCAATCAATACAGCAAAACTGTGAAGTAAGCTGCATCTTTTGTTCATCAGTACACGTATGGTCGAGACACATAAAAATAAACAAGAATCAACACACCACGCTGACTACTTGATAAATTCTTATAAAGAATTTATCCTATATTATATTATAAATAATTAGAAAATATTCAGTGCTGAATATTATTCTGTATAAGCACATGTTACTGAGATGCAACCGGATAAATTCAAATCTCTTTCAT
>NC_068982.1:119851825-119852548 GCF_001194135.2 Octopus bimaculoides
ATATATATAATATAATATAATATAATATAATATAATATAATATATATATATAATATATACATATATGTTTATATATTAGATATATATAATTTATATATAATATATATATTATATATATATATAATATATATATATATGTGTGTGTGTGTGTGTGTGTGTGTGTGTGTAATACACACGCGCATACATACACGCATAATTCACACACGCATACTTATGTGTGTGTATGTGTATTCGTGTGTGTTTGTAAAGGGGCAGCGGTCGTGTAGATTTAAATGTATGTTCGTGTGAATGCATGTATTTGTACAGGAAAAGAATTAAGGAATGAGTTGTCTCGTTGCATTGTTTATTCTTAACAGTTTTGCCAACATTTAAACTCAACCTAAGTCATTTCACCTTATTATACAATTTCAGCACAGCGTAACTCTGTTGAAAAGGCAAAACTGTGCCATTTCAATGATAGATCAAGAGAAACCCTACAGATAATGTTATTTGAATACAAAATAAAACCTTCAAATGTTTGCTTCTACTGTGTGATTTCTTTTTGTAAACTTTTTTTTCCAAAACACATAGCACATTTTGCTAACCACTCAGCAAAACAATTATTGCGAAATTGAAAAAAAAAAAGTAAATCGCCGATAGCTATTATAGATAATCTAATGTAGCCTTAAAATATTATCTGAACGAAGAATCTGAATTCATATATATGTATATATATATATATAT
>NC_068982.1:119853502-119861244 GCF_001194135.2 Octopus bimaculoides
AACTAAACATGGGTTAAAGACAGTATATTTTGTTTTTCTGTCAATACTTACTTAATGTTCCATTTATTTTGTAAACAAAGTGAGAAACAAATGCGTCAGAGGTTTATAGTTCAAATTTTAACATAATTAAGGGGCACTTCCTGCTGTGCAAGTAATTTAATTGCATTTTCTTAAGTCAACAAAACGTAAATCTGAAAACATAAGTGATTTCCTACAGCGAAATGCAGAAAACACAAAAAGCAATGTGGTGATGTGAAAACTCATTTCATAGCTATGTACTGGGTACGAGTGCAAAATCAGTCTCGATGGATCCTTCCATCTACATAATAGTGACCCCCCCCCCACTTCAGTCATTAAAATTAATTCATTTGGCTCTGAGCTGAGTACCGAATTTGGAGCAATATATAAGGAGTGCTTTCGTATGTTTTACGCTATGACAGAAATGTTCTAATTCACTAAGATGTTTTATATTCATAATATAATATAAATGAGCTGTGGCATTCTATTCTTGTTCCCGAGTATTGACAATGCAATTGAAATGAAATGGAAACACCTGTGATTAGCAACCAGGAAAAAACTTTACTCTACTACCAACGATTCGTAAATGTAATATTCGTAAAGCAAGTGTTTATAAGGCGTACTGCACTTATTGCATGTGGCAAGTTCGTCAGTGGGATTTAAATCTCATAAATCTCAGTGACTGGTTCTCAGAAAGATCAGCAGAAATTCATGATTTACTTTTAGAAAACAAAATTTAGGAAATACCCTTCATTCTCAGTCCTTAAACCCCAACAGAAAGCTGAAAATGAAAGTGCAGACAGCTCTAAGGAAAATTAAGCAGGAATGGTGGAATGATACAGCAAAAAGGGCACAAGAAGCAGCTGATAGAAATGATGCCAAGGGTTTTTACTCTTATGTTAAGGAGGTGTATAGCCCAAAATCTTCCTCAATACCTCCAGTGAGAATAGCAAATGAACGTTTTCTTTTGACTGACACCGCTTTTATTCATAAGAGTTGGGTAGAACATTTTCCTGCACTTTTAAATAGACCATCATCCGTTTGCATGAGTACGATAGAAAGAATTAAACACCTTCCCGTGTGTAATTGTACGAACATGTCTATATGTTTGTGTATATATGTGCATGTGTATATATGTATAAGTGTATACGTACATATAGATATAGACATTTGTGTTTTAATTAATTCTTACTTGTAGACTTATATGCTATCAATTGTTTCCTCCTATTTGTTTCCTCCTTATACCTATCTTTATCTCACATTTCATTACATTTTCTATTGAAGTGCAATCCACCATACTACATATTTATATCCTTTTTGATGTAACCGTGTTTGGTGTTATAATTTTTGTTGATATAACAGCAATTCTGCATATAATATACGTATAACTTTAATGCGGACATGGTAGACGAGTGTGTGCATACACTTTTTGTGCGTATGCATATATATATATATATATATCTATATATATATATATATATATATATATATATATATATATATATATATATATATATATATATAACTGTGTATGTATACATGGAAGTGCTTATATATATGTATGTGTGAATGTATTATGTCATCCCATAAATAATGTGGTTTTTTAATACTTCTTTTATTTTTCAAAATTAAGATGAACAAAATTTTTCAACTCGAAAATATACTCTCCTCATTTTCTTCAATGATTTGCCATCTCTGTGGTAGATTTGCAAGGCCCCTCTTCTAAAAATCAATTGATCGTCAACAAAACTACCCCTCCAGTAATGTTCTGACTTCATCTACAGATTTCATATTTTTTCCGTCCAAATGAGTTTGAAGACTACCAAATAAATGATAATCAGACGGGGGAATGTCCTGCGAATACGGTGGATGGGCCATCGTTTCCCATTCAAATTGCTCCAGCCTTTGGAATGTCATCCTCGCTGTATGTGGCCGAGCGTTATCCTGATGGATGAACACCTTTCGTCTTGAAGCCAAAGATGATCGTTTTTCTTCTAGCGCTGAATTAAGCCACCCAAGCTTCTAGCAGAACATCTTCTTTGTTATCACTTGGTTTGGTCTTAAATTTCACAGTTGACTAAACCTTTCATATCTCACCAAACATATGACAACACCTTACGTGGGTGATGTCATTACTTAGCTTGGGGTGCCGATTTTTTCCTTTCCCTACCCAATCTCTTCGGCTCTTGACATTTTTATAGAGACCCCATTTCTCATCACCAGTCACTATTCAATCAAAAAAGAGGTTCATTTGCGAGACTTGACAGTAAAGAAGAGCACACATTCACTCTCTGCGCGTGATTAGATTCGGAAAGTTTGTGAGGAACCCATTGACCCAATTTGCTGATCTTCCGATGGCACGCAAGTGTCGATGAAGTGTTTAATGACAAAACCCAAGCTTCTCTGCTAGTTCTTCAACAGTTACGATAGAATTTTCTTCGACCAGGGTTTGAAGGTTGTCCTCGTCGGAGCTCAATAGATCTTCTACGACGAGGCTCGTCTTCTAGATATTATATAGATAGATAGATAGATAGATAGATAGATAGATAGATAGATAGATAGATACTTACATACATACATACGTACATACATATATACATACATATATATATATATATATATATATACACTCGTGCGCGCATTTGTGTGTACGTACCCACGTTGGAAATACGTAAATTTATATATGCTTGCATTTATAAATGCATGTAAGCGTGGCTCTTATTATTGTACGTACATCTGTCATCATGTACGTACTCATTTCGATGGATTCTGAAGTAGTATTCGTAATTCCGCCGTTGGAACATCCGCTTTGACAGTTCTACCCTGTTAGCCCCTTATTCCATCTTCTTTTTCTTATTTTCCTACGCTTTCTCTCTCTCTCTCTCTTTCTCTCATCTATTTATCTAAAGATGCCAAACTGAAAGGATCAAGCCACATCTTGTTGTATCTTTTCACCCGAAACTAATTTTTTAATCACCTCACGGAAACGGTTTCTTCATGATGCAATCGTTGTATTCGAACAATAAATAGTGCCTCCGAAACAGCTGTAGTGAATAAATCGTATTGAGTAAAAGAAAAATTTAAAAATTTAAAAATTTATAACTCTTCTTCGGTATATTTCGGATGTTTATTCCAAAGCATGGTACAATTAATTTATGATCAGTTATTTCGATAACAAATAACAAATATACAATTATTACTGAAATGTTAAATAGTAATATATCAATTTAATATTACGAACAAACTTCTTTCAACACAAAAGCTTACTGGCAGTACTTTACTTCTATACTATATATTACTAAAATATAGGGATGATAGTATAAAATTCACACTATGTAACCGATTTTAATGAAAGTTCTCTTTCGCAGCAAACAAAAATCGCATTAGTTTTAATATACTACAAAATTTTAATGTTTATTATACTAAAATGCTATTTATTATAATTTAAACAGTGTTATTTAATATATTAATAAAATTGTGAAAAAATTATAACGAACAATCATGAATAATGCAAAAAGTTTTATAGAATTTTCATGGTAAAATTGATTAAAAACATCAATACGATCAATAGTAAACATTACACTGTATTTGTTTCCTGTGCCCTCAACTATATTCTGAAAACAAGTTTCAAATGAAATCACCCATCAATGTTTGATTCCACTTGCTCTGATATCGTTTTGCATCAGCTCTATATCCTGATGGAAACATTGACCATGCTCTTCTGACTACGCAGAAAAATCCCCAAAATGAGAATGCAGATAGTGCACCTTAAGTGACATTTTATATGTCATATTTCTGTAAATTTCAAACAGTTCCCCATTAAAGATCGTGTACTTCTTCATCGTGTTGCTGCTCAGAAACCAATGGACAACCTTCTTTAATGCATTCCAAGTTGTTTTCGCCAAAACCGTCAATTTTATATTCAGAGTTTCGCATAGAAGTCTCTACTTCAAATACAGCACAATAAGCACAGGAACTAAATTTGCACAGATCAATTTCACCTAAATTGTTCGTATATTGGTATAAGTTTTGCGTATAGTGATTTAGGGTTGTGAATAAAGTATTTTATCAAGCCTAATTTAATAGGGTGGAGAGGATACATCGTGCTTTACATCTTGAGTACTCGGCTGTTTGCTTTTGTCTATCCCTGTTATCTCATATAAAACGAAAGGATGCATAGTCTATCTCCCACTGTAATCTGAGCATGAATACCAACATCTTGAAATCATCTTATACTTCCGACATAGAGTCATCATATTTAATCTCTTAGAGCAAGACATTGATATTTTGGTTATCTTCTTTCAAGTTACCGCATTTACCACCAGAGATGAGTGGAAACAGGTTGCCACTGAGAAGCAGCACTGCTTTCAGACTTCTAATAGAGTTGTCAATGAACGTGATTGATTTTAGACAACAGTCTTTGATCAGGCTGGAGGTAAAATCAATCACTTCAGACCTTTTATATCAGAACAGAAGCGCACTGAACAGAAACGGGGAAAGCTGCATCCTATGCCCGGCACCTCAAAATTGTTATTTTTGCATCAAGTAGGTTTTATTCCTCCATTCCAAACTCTAGTAGATTTAGTTAGATTCAGGTCTCTTAGAAAGTAATCAAGTTTTTCCTAGTTTAGGAAGTGTATTTTTTTGTTTGTTTGTTTTTTTTTAACACAAGCATGCTGTTTCCTTCCAATTTTCATTGTAATGTTAAATTCATCTGTTTATTCCAAAGCTAAACAGGCTCAAAATCGTCAGGTCTTCATCAAGTGGCACCGGTGCAACTGAGATGACATGTTCAGATAGAGCGTATTCTTCCAATATTGTGGTCCGTTATTAGTAGACATTTCTGCTACATAGAAATAACAGTCGCTTAGAAGTTCTGTCGGATCTTGGCGGATTCTTGACATAGTTAATGTCATTCATTTACTGCTGCAAACACATCCATACCTCAACTGTATATTAGCAACTACCACAACAATTATCAGAAACACGTGTCTTTTTCATGTTTACCAATGGAAGCGCTGAAGTGTATTTCAAACGTGACATAACATTTGGTACTCTTCATCGCGTCTTACTTGTTTTGAGCCAATATAATATCTACACAGTTAACGTATTCGGTCAGGTGATATCTTGCTGTATTTAGAAGCCGTCGTTATACCGCCAAACACTAAAATTAATGCAATTTAACCATCATTATACAATAATACAATTAAACTAAAACTAATGCAATATTGTGAAGGGAAACATATGACGTGAGTAGAATAACGAACCATTTTGGGATTCTTTTTTTTTTCTATTTACATCTTGTACAACTTTTAAGTTTTCAAAATACCACCTACCTTGAATATCTGTAGCAAGTATTTTATAAATACATATACATATGTATTCATAAAACAGGTGTTGGCATGGCTGTGTGGTAAGAAGTTTGCGTCTTAACCACATGTTTAAAGATTCAGTCCCACAGCGTGGCACCTTCGGCAAGTGGCTCCTACTATAGCCTCGAGCTGAGACCAAAGCCTGGTCAGTGGATTTGGTAGACAGAAGCTTAAAGAAATCTGTCATATGTATGAATATATATATATATATATATATATATATATATATATATATATATATATATGTATATATATATATATATTTGTATGTATGTATGTATGTATGTATGTGTGTATGTACCTGTGCGTGTGTGTCTTTGTGTGTTCTTGTCCTACACCACTGCTGGACAACTACTGTTGGTGTTTTTACGTCTCCGTAACCAAGCGGTTTGGCAAAACTAACCGATAGAGTCAGTACCAGGCTTAAAAAGAAAGTAATTAGTGGAGTCGGTTCATTCGATTAAAAATCTTTTAGTCGAAAGGCTAAAACAAGTAAAAGACATTTTGTTGGGTTTTCCCGTTCTGCTATGGCTTAGCGTTCTATTAATAACATCATTTCTGGTCTCCAGTTTACACTTCCCAGCATCTCTTCAAACGTTCAGCCCTACAGTCTCAATTTTCCTAGCCTGTTTTCCTTCAATACATTCTACTGACTATACATACACACGACATACGAATATGTACACACTAGCAACACGCACAACACGTACATACGCAAAATAACGCGCACTCAAAGTAGACACAAGCTAATTTCAATACAAACACATACTTCTGCATTTATATACTATGAACAATGCTCACATTTTTCAGCAGACAGTAGACGCATACAAACGTAAATATCATTTATAAATACTGATTGAAAATTTTGGCATACGGCCAGCAATTTCGTGGATGGGGACTAGTCAATTGCACCGACCCTAAAGTTCAACTGAGAATCATTTTATCGAACACCGAGGGTGAAAGGCAAAGACGTCCTCAGCCTATTTTGAAGCCAGAAAGTAAAGGCGGGCGAAATGCCAGCTCACTGCCTTAATATCACACATACGTATTATTACCATCACATTGTTATGTGAGATGCATACTTATTTGTTGACGACGACGTTGCCATCTATAAGTCTTATCCTACATTTTGTGAGTTGATAGATGTGAAAATATTCCGATCCTGGAATGGCATGTCCTTGAACACAAATGATACGAGGAGCTGCCCATTATGTTGTAGGTGAATCTAAGATGACGTTAATGTCTCTTTTCTTCAAGTTTCTCACGTCGAATTAGTTCAAAGTGTGCAGCTCATTCGTCGCGGAGGGAGCGCCTGATTTGTTAAGTGTTCGAGTTGTGCCGGTTGAATGTTGCAGGAGTTGAGGACAAGCTTAAGATGGTTCCTCGAACTCTCTTCTTGAGTTTCCTGTGCGGGTGAACGCCGGTTGATAGCTCTCCGAAGAAGACCAATGTGGGATAACCTTTATATGAATATTTCAATGACCCATTATTTGTAAAGTGTATCATTTTAAATCTGGAATGTCCTGTATAGAAACAAAAGTGTAATGCAAGTGCAATTTTAAGACACAAAATTAAACATGCATTAATCTATCACCATGTACACATTCAACTGGAGATATGACGATTAAAACATTTTTATTCACAAGGATTATCCTAAATAACCCTCACCTCCCTTTAATTCCATGGATTTCGCAATTGCCAATTTTCCCCCATCAGAAAAATTAACATACTCCACCTACACACAGTATTGATCAATAGAAAAACTTACCTATTTTATTGTATGTTCCTTATGCTGCTTCCGGCTAAGAACCGTAATATACCACTAGGCTTAGACAAAATAGCGGAGTATATAATTCTCGCCTGCCCATGTAAATTACAGTTTACCAACAATAATGTTGGTCACGCAAGTCAGCTACATTAATACATGATAATGTTTGTCACTAAAACATAATAACCTAAGTTACACTCAGCTGTACCACGTTGAGATCTCAATAAAGGAGCTCATGTGAATATAAAAACAAAAATATAGTAACATTAAAAACCAATAGATGCTTAAATACGCTCACTTAATAACCGTTTAAATTTTGTATAAAAAGTCTGCACATAGTTTTCAGGGCTCTAAAACTTATAAAGATTTAAGTAGTGCTATTCATTACATATATCTCAAAACAAATGTGCGGCATGCTGCATTCATATGGCCCAGCGGCTGTTTGGTAGGTAGCTTGCTTAGCAACCACACGTTCCGGGTTCAGCCTTGTGAGTGGATTTGGTAGGGGGAAACTGAAAGAAACCCATCGCATATATATGTGTGTGTGTGTGTGTGTGTGTGTGTGTGTGTGTGTGTGTGTGTGT
>NC_068982.1:119861999-119862812 GCF_001194135.2 Octopus bimaculoides
TATATATATATATATATATATATATATATATATATATTCATATATGTTGGTTTTGCGTCTTCGTGTGAATGTTATATAGATGTTTGTTTATGATTGCATGTTTTGTCTGTGCGGGAATGTGTTCTTGTACAGGTCTTATGTTACGTGTATGTTCCTGTGTATTAATTATAATCATTGCCTCGGTACATATATGTACGCGATTATAAGTAAACCAGATGACAAGAAATAAAAGAACCGTTACATATTTGGAATAATGTTGGTAGCTATGCTTATATTTGTGTTTTGGCAATGTAATATTTTGGTGTTTAATTCGTTTTGCCTTTGTTTCCTTGTCTTTTTTTTATTATTTGAAATAGAGATTGAAATATATGTATCATAAATATTGTAGGGTACATAGTGACATCAACACCCCCATCACAAGCTTTGTTTTTTTTTTACTTGACAGTTATAAAGTGAGACCAGCTATGATTAGCAGAAAATAACTACATGAAACAGACTAGTTACTATAGCAACACCAGTCCGCAAATGTCGCCGTCAACCCCAATACACACACATCAGAGCAACGAACTTTTCCTATCCTCTAATTGTCCACATGTCCTGATGAAGGGATCATAACCTCGAAATATAGAAATAAAACTCCAACTACCCTTACTTTTATTTTAAAAGTTAACTTTTTATCTTATTTCGCATTCTTCTAGACTTACCGAGCAAGTTTTTACAATGTAAAATCACACAATGCTTCTCTGTAACAAGTTCAAACATATACATATATACATCCATGTATATATATAAATATATATATATATAAATATA
>NC_068982.1:119862987-119864785 GCF_001194135.2 Octopus bimaculoides
TAAAGCAAATTTTAGAGGTAATACTTGATAATGGCAAGCACCTGTATATGCCAGATAGTGGCCGAGGTGAAAGAATAGAAAACGTAAAATTAAAATAGAACACAAAGGATTCCGCGGTACAAGTGTTTCAAGCTTTATACACAAAAAGTCGTTGCATCATTATATGGGTATATAATTGATAGACAGGATGGTATAAACCTATCTTCAGCCGCAAAAATATTATTTCCCAAGATTATATCACAAAGAAGAAATCACCAAGAATAAAGAAAAAGAGAGAGAAGCAGGAGAGAGAAGCAGGAGAGAGAAGCAGGAGAGAGAAAAGGGGAAGTCCACTTGGTATTATCCATTGTAATATCCATTGTAATATGTTTACATATTACAATATGTTTACGTTTTCTCTCACCTAGGCTGTCGCACCTGCATCTACACTACATCCCCAACTATACTATCCTCTCCGTCACCCACCATCTATCATGTCACCGACTCCTTTCTCTGCATCTCCAGCAAGGTCATTTACTGAATCTCCTTCTCACTCTGTTCTTCCCTGTACATTGCTCAAATGGGATGCCATCTGGCCCTCTGGTTCTCTGAGCACCTCCGAGTCATCAGACTCGGAAGTGACACACTTGGTTTGCCGCACTTCCGCTCCACCGATCATTCGCTACAATTGTCTGTGTTCTAACTATCACCCGGATCCCGCCTCTTCTTTGAACAGGTATTGATCTCTCTGCATTCCTTTGTTCAAAATGGCCTTAATTTTCCTCCTCTCTTCACCCAAAATCAATCCCACACATATTCCCACACGCTTCTCACCTTTAACTGTCACTTTCCTCCACCCCACACCTGTACACCGTCTAACTCAGTACCCTCATTACACACACCCTTATCGAAACAGCCATGCACACTGTTCATCTCAGTACTCACAGCACATACCAAAATACATGCACCCACACACACAGGAACATGCACTCACTTACACACCACAAACACCCATGCACTCTGTTTAACTCAGTACCCACACCACACACCATTATGCACAGGTACACAACACACCTAAACACAGACAATATACGTACGCACACAACATGCATAAACACATACAAATTTCGCAATAAACATACTCAAAAATCACGCACAAAATAGGATCTACACACACTTCATCCATCACACATGTGCATACACCACTCGTTAAGTGCTACACACAAACGTTTGCACACACACACACGAGCGCGCGCGATATCCCCATACACATACGATTCACAGTCTCACACATATAAACACAAGTCCATACAGACACACATACACACACAAAAATACACGAAACACACATCACTCCACACAATGCACGCAACAGAATACTCATGCATAAGCACACAGAGGCCCACATAAATTTAAGCTCACCTATTCATTCACACACACTCTCTCCCATTCACACACACACTCACAAACACCATTCTTACATACTCAGACACGCGTGCACATCGTAGTTCAGTCAGGTCACTGTTATTATCTCCCCTTGAGTCATCTTCCAGTCATTTCACGTTGAACCGTTCAGCTCTACACATTATGTTCTCTCTCTGTTCTTTCTTTTTTTTTCTTTTGCTCTCATTGTATTTTTTCCTCTCAATCCTTTCTGTCGAAGAGTATAGACTAGAAACATGGAAGAGGTTTCCATTCTCCCCGAGTGTTAAACTAAGTTACCTGTTTGCTGTTCCCTCACCTGTGCTCGTCTATCGTTTCCTGCAAAATTGAAATATCAATATATATATATATATATATATATATATATATATATATA
>NC_068982.1:119864854-119866462 GCF_001194135.2 Octopus bimaculoides
ATAATAATAATAATAATAATAATAATAATAATAATAATAATAATAATAATAATAATAAGGCACAATGCTAAAATGAAAGCATATTTTAATATACATGTGTATAAGGAGGATTAAAAAGGATTTCTAACCGGCTTTCATTGCATGGCAATTTTTAAGAAGAGAGAAAATGAAAATAATGTTTTTTACAAAACAATAAAACTATTAAAATATATAAAAAAATAAATATACCAATACATTATATTGTCTCTGAGTTTTTAAAGCTCAATGGTAATCCATATAGATAATTGTTAGAAAGATTAGGATGCATGTAATTAAGAATGGTGTTGTGTTTAAAAAAGGCTGAAAGTTTATGTGTTAAACAGGAAGTGTGTGTAAGGGAAGACAATTCTGTGGGTTTTATACTCTTTCGAGGAGTTCTGGACTCTGTCAACAGGAAGTTTATGTCTGTTCTTAGAGAAACAAAAAATAAATTTGTAGGTATTTCATTGGGTAGGTGAGAGAAGGGAAAATGGTCACCGAGGAGTTTGTATGTTAAGAAGCGTTTGGAATTTCTTTATAAAATACTCTCCTTGTTGATTCTTTCTTGTGTAGAGATTCTGTCTTTACATTGATAGAAAGGGAATAGAAGGAATCTTGCGCATGTGCATAACTCAAGATCCTGACATGCTAGAACAATTCTGAGTGCGGATACGGAATCAGCATCCTTGATTTAGTCTAAAACACATGCTTTTACCCCAGTAGCAAAATCTTTGTTGTCCAGTGTAATAGATTAATATCGAAGCGAGTGCGAGATAGAACCGAACACAACCCAATTTCCATATTACGTAAACACTATAAATAAGCAAATAAAAATAAAAATGCAGCAAACAGCAAACAACATGCAAGACAAGCACACACGCCTCCTACAATCTCACTTATTCACATACACATAAAAGTGTTATAAACAGGCGGACACACGTTTCCATGCATTATCACCCCACACAGTCAATATATACATGCATACACAAAATCCAAACGTACACATACACACAACGAACTCAAACAGTACATATCACCACACAACTAAACAGCACATTGGAACGACAGTACAATAATTCAGAAACTCACACGAAATACGAAGGACTTCACATTCATTCAACAATCACATACCTTCGTACATTTCTTTCAGACATGCACACGCACGCGTCCGCGCGCGCTTTAAACATCGTAAAACAAAATCATACACACAAAGAACTGAAAATACACATGCACAGATATGTATATTAAAAATACACGCAGACGCACTACAAACTAATGTACACACAATACACATACACATCGCTTTGCAACACAACTGTACAAACACGCCCAGCATTGAGATACAGCAAAAGCATGTAAAAAAAAACATACACATGTAAGAAACACTACCATACAAAAATCCATAGATATATTTAACTTTTAAATACAAACCCAGTCCACACACACACACACACACACACTTACACACATACTTATAGAAAACCGCAGCACACACTAGGCTCGCAGAAAGATGTTCAAACACATATATATGAACACAAGTGAAATCTGACAGTGAAAAATAAAAAAAAGGAAGACGTCAAAACACACACG
>NC_068982.1:119866472-119867983 GCF_001194135.2 Octopus bimaculoides
AAATCCTGTAACGATCTGCTTTGTATGAAGACTTTTCCTTTTTGTCTCTTTTTTATCATTTTCCAAAATGGTAACGGTAATGATGTAAGAATCGCTTGACTTTCTTATGAGTCTACCTTTTTTTTTTTTTTTTGTTCTTACCCTCATTATTTCACTCCCTTTCCATCGTAATTCTTACCGCCAAAATGTTAGAAGATTTACAAATCTATTCCTTCGCGTGTGGAACTGAATATAAATGTTCTTACGATTTTCATTGACTCGAATTTGGCTGCTATCATGCTTTCATTAATTTTTTTTCCCCATTTATCACACACTAATTTTGACATCAACATCCATAAATTCTGCTTTGGATATCGGTGTTCTTACAGCATTAGATTAATACCTGACATTAAAATAGATGGTTCATCATACACACACGTACACAAACATACAAACACACACACACACACACACACACACACACACACACGCACACACACACACACACACACACACACACACATAGACACACATACACACGAACAACGCGGGCATTGACAGGAAGTGTACCCTAAACTAGACCGGCAATAGACACATTAGATCCAACTTATAAGGATATGCCTTCGCTATCTAGGAACAGCAGAGATGTACTGCATATCAGATAGACAAGGAGGAACAAAGATACCACCAAACCTCCAGATCGTGATAAAAAAATGTCGGCTGTGCTATGTAAGTGTGAAAGACATCATCCACATCAGCAGCAACTACCCCCAAAATCTCTGAGTTACTACCTAAACCGGGGGAATAATATAGTTACAAAGAAAATTTGCAAAACTATCCGCAAAAATTTGTAGCGTAAATTGCAGCTCTTGTACCCTGGCTATAAATTCATATTTGTACCTATTATCATAGGTGTATTGGATTATGTACCAAGAAATTTTCACAAAATCATAGAGATACTTTGTTTCGAGGAAAAGGAGCAAAAAAACTGACGCGGATTCTCGAAATCCAATCTATTAGTGTCACAATGAAGATTTGTAAGATATGCCAAAAATTCTCCATGCGAGATGCTTATGTGAATAGATGCACACTTGGGTGTAGGCATTGGCAGTTCAACGAATGCACGAACATAATTACATATGTACAAACACCGGAAACTCTCTTTATTCAAAAGGTGTTGTCGCTTTGTTAGCGACCGGCTTGAAGTCTCTCAAGAAGAACATAAATGAAACTGAAAGGAAAATCATACATACATACATACATACATACATACATACATGCATACATGCATACATACATACATACATACATACATGCATACATACATACATACATACATACATACATACATACTTACTTACTTACTTACTTACTTAGTAGACAGCAGATGAGGATTCGGCTAAAATTTTCCCGACAACATGCACAGCTGATTTGTCTATAGTGATCAAATTGATGTTACATCGCACACATCATCAAACAGACATTACCATGTATATGTATGTATGTATGTTTGTATATATATATATATATAT
>NC_068982.1:119868598-119869897 GCF_001194135.2 Octopus bimaculoides
CTTCGTGTACCTGATGTGTTTATAATACTACATCCATAGTTCAACAGTATATCTGTGGATCGGCTTTTCAAATTCTGCAGTTGCTATCCCTGCAAATGTATTCCTCAAAATATTTGTTTCGTCATTGCCCACAGCGGCTAAACATAGAGGGGACAAACAAGAACAGAGAATGGGATTAAGTCGATTACATCGACCCTAGTGCGTAACTGGTACTTATTTAATCGAGCCTGAAAGGATGAAAGGCAAAGTCGACCTCAGCAGAATTTGAACTCAGAACGTAACGGCAGTCGAAATACCGCTAAGCATTTGGCCTGGCGTGCTAACGATTCTGCGGGGTAGTCGCCCTATTTCTCCTAAAAATATTGACTTACAAATGATTCAGAGGTTCTGCTGAATCATTGGGTTTAATTAAATTGTTTCGAGTAATGTTCCCTTGAATTCTGAACAGGGAGCCCCCTCAGTATATTAGCGGCATACATTACTACTGGAACGTGTTGTTGTACTGCAAAGATGTTTTTCATTACCACTTCTATTGTTCTCCATTCACACTTTTGCTTATGATAATTTTATAACTTTTACGCTTACTTTGTACACCCTAATTCGGTTGCATTGACAAAATCTGGAAAATTGCAATGCATCGTTCTGCTGCTTACAGCTTGGATTCATGCTATTTATATTTCTGATCATATTCTATGCAATTGTTTTCTGACATAGGGAAACTCTGGTTCGCTTAGTGGCCATAAGTTCTGCATACTTTTAATACAAGTAATTTTTTTCCATCATCTATATTTTCTAGATATATTTCCGCAAAAAGAGAACAAAATGTGACTCACACTTGTACCTTGTCCAAAACTGATGGGTAGATAGCTTCTGGCAAGCCAATGTGTTTTAATACCGAAAATATGAATAAAGAACACCCATATAGTAGACTTTGTAAGGGTGATGATAAATGTACTCTGCATGTGCCAATCTTGGAACTCTGTGTGTGTGTGTGTGTGTGTGTGTGTGTGTGTGTGTGTGTGTGTGTGCGCGTGCAAGTGTGTGTGTGTGTGTACAGAATTTTGCCCTCCTCGTATAATATAGACAAGACCTAATTAATGTGTATATGCTATTGTGTATGTGTATGTATGATGTATTATCTTATGTTTATGCAACTGGGTGCTTCACATTGCTGATTAATTTTCTGAAATTTTACTTTGAAAAGAAATCAACTCAATGAAAATTCCATACAGAAATTCCATTTCATGAAACAGATCTGGTGAAAATTGAATACGAAAAAATATTCAAAAGCAAAATATT
>NC_068982.1:119870846-119878498 GCF_001194135.2 Octopus bimaculoides
TATATATATATATATATATATATATGTAAACGATATAGAACTATAGAAGTATACATGTATATATATGTATATATGTATAAATGTATTTTCATTCATATGTATATATACATGCACACACGTACACATATGCATGCCTGTATGTATATTCGTGCGCGCGCACACACACACACACACACACACACGCACACATGCAGGCACACACACATACACGTACGCACACTTCCGTACAGTATTTAGTATCATTCGCATGACATATCAACTATTTTTTCTTCTGCTTAGTAGAATTGTATTGATTTCTTTTTTTTTTTTTTAATTTCATTTGCTACCTAAAATCTTTTGTTACAAAATGTAGCTTAAACGTTCGAATCGTGTAAAAGTAAGTTTTATACATAATTCATTTCACCCATCTTCAATGTATAAACTAGCGCTAATGTCGTATTCATATTTAGTCAAGCCATTCGATTGCTACTGGTAACATGTACTATAAGTGGATTGTTCATGACTAAACAGGCAAACCAATCGTGTTTTCTTGATGAAAAGAACTATTAGAAACCTAGCAGATCAAAAAAGCATACGATCTAACAAGAGTACATGGGAAAGTAGAATTAAGCAAGATGGTGTACCTGCGCACTTACCGACAAATTTCAGAGTGTTGAACACCTAGTTATTTTCATATCACGTATTCTGAAGTAAAGCTTGGTGATCGTTGAGCATCTTTTCGTAACATCAACTACTGTACCACCATGTGCAAAAATTCTGACGAATTAATAGAATTTTTTACAAGCTATATTCACTCTCCTCAATTTCAGTTACCAGAACTTCATAGATCAGAGAATGGAGCTTTCATGAAATACTGCGATGCCTGTGTATCTACACTCGTAGCGACTTACAAGAGCAGCCACACCACACATCGTCTGCATGGTAACAGTTACTGTTGCAACTGCTCTTTGAGAAATGAAATATGTCTGTAAGAAGTGTTCACATTTCGATACAATTTGACATAGTCTATGTGTGTATATATGCATGTCTGTTTGATGTAAACATATATGTATCAATATACGTACGTATGTCTGGTGACCATAAATATGCTGCTAGAAAACAACTAAAATTGTTCCAGATGTGAGTAGTTGGGCTGTCAGGAACTAAACCGACCAACTCGGCTAGTTTTCATTGGACCCCTGTAGGAGGAAAACCAAACTTGTCAAAAAGCAGAAAAACAAATGCTTTCATGAGAAGCAGCAGCGATACAATAGTGCTTTTTCTTTTGAATGAACATACGCTTGTGCATATGTATCTAAATAATTTCTGAGAAAGCTCGTCTTACTTTTTTGATCCTTGTTGTTAGTTTAAAGGCTTTAAACACTCCTGGAGTTGTCTTCTTATCGTATTGTTGATTGCCACTACAAAAAATAAAGTCGAGAAACTAGCTTTTTGAAACTACAAATACGTGGAAGATTTTTCTCTGTGGCAGTCGAGGAATTAGCCAGGTATATGATAATGAAATCGCGCCACTTCCCTATTTCCAAATCTCCCTCCCATATGACGACACAAGTCAATACTTATCTATTGCTTACTAATTTCTGGAATGTTTTACATATTTTGTACTGACACATTAATGCCTTGAAATTTCTGGATTCACCGTTTCCTTTCGAATTTTATAAAGCTCAGATTCTCGAAATTGGTAGTGAGGCAGGTGTTACCCTAATAACTACACGTATAATTATATAAAGACAGAGTGAAGTATCTTCAGGTTTCTCATTACTTCGATGTCGTAGTTCACTATTCTCTTATTTTTAATTTTGTTAACTCCCACTAGGGAAGCTAGTTGTTTACAAATGTACTCCGCTGTACGATATTGAAAACCTTTTACAATTAACGTTACAACCTGGACATTTCGCTTTTGCCTCAGGCTGAAGTGTCCTAATATCACTCTTGTTGTAGCAATTTCGGGTAGTTTTAAAATTCTTGGCGGCTTGAATTTTCTGTTCGTTTCCAAATCGTTTAGGAGAGGGTTTTGCATTTTGTTCTGCTCAAAACAGATCGTCTAGCTTTTAAGACTGTTGTAGCCAAGTTGTTTTTATTCTTTTGATATATTTTGCATATATTTATTGAAGCTGCCTACAGATAAATTATATGTTATGTTGGTGTAAATGTCTTCTTATTAGGCGTTTGCGTATCCGTTATATTCATCAACAAAAAGGGATGTTTCTTTGAAAATATATTTATTAACATAGAAAAATGTTGTCTAGATATATATTTATCCACACTTTATTGTATCAGTGGTAGATTCTGGATACTAATTATCATATCTGCAACTTTAACGAGTCTAGGGGATTTTGACATCCACTAATGGAGAAAAAGTTCGTATGTTTCAGATAATCCAGCCTAACTAGAAACATATTCCTCCTTTATGGTCGCATCTTTGAGATCACGGTTTTGCTGATACGGTGTAGAGCATATTTCCAGACTCCCGGCTTATTATTCAGCTGAGTTGATGTTAGTGTTTTGATATGATATTTCCATATATATAAGTATGTCGTTCTGATCATATTTAAAATTTTTCATTGATATACAGGTACCTAATTTCTAACAAAATATAAGACCCTTTCATTCGGATTTAGGGAACTATGTGATCGGGCGATAGACACACACACACACACACACACATATATATATATATATATATATATATATATATATATATATATATATATATATATATATATATGTACATATAGATACATGCACACATACATAACATACATAAATATGAATCTATATAAGTATAGATGTGTGTTAGTACACGTATATATGTATGCAAACATGGATATGATTGCATGTATTGAATTTGTATGTATTGACTTTGATATGTGTTCACATAGATATGTTAACATATCTGTGCGAGTAGATTGGATACTAAATATGAAGAATGTATTACATATTACAAAAGTGCTTTTAACTGCTTGTGGCCGTAATAACTCAGATGGCCATTGTTTATCTGGTAATATGATGACTTCTCAAGAAGACATTTTTTACGTTTCCCGAGGCCAAAACTTTTGGCATGAATCTAAATATGCTATGCAAAATAACTGGAAGATTTCTCGTTAACTCGGCATACAGGTTTACTATTTTTCTTATTAATCTTTAACATTATATCCACATTCGCAGAGAAATATATTATTATGTCTCATCTGGTATGCATCGATTTTACTTAGGTCTTGACAGGCATTCAGGCAGTATTCGTTTACGACATTTATGTATGTATGTATGTATGTATGTATGTATGTATGTATGTATGTATGTGTGTATGTATGTATGTATGTATGCATGTGTGTAGATATAACTGTGCAGTTAATACCTCTCGCGAATAATTAATCCATGTGGAAATTATTTTTCTATTCCCATTCTATAATCACTTTTATTGTTATTCTTATTCAAACTGATGGTGATAGATTATAACACTGATTTTGTTATTACTTATTGCCACAAATATTAACTTATTATTATTAGAAATAGTATTAATATATTATTGCTATTATGCTTATCTCTGTTATCATTAATAATAGTATTGTTTGTTTTTTTCTTTATTATCAACACTATCATCAGTATTATTAGTATTTTCGTTTAAATGGAAAAATTGGGATTGAAGATATTGAAATAAGAAATTTATCGATTGTCCATTCAGCCTCCGGTGAAGGAAAACTAAATTTTATTGTACATGACATTTCCAGATGATGGCATCCAATCATTGTAAGAGCCAGATAGAGTGATAGGATAGATGGAAAGACTGTGAAGAAGTGAGGGAGTAAGTGGGAGATACAGATGGTGGGTAAGTGCAAAAGACAGAGGGTTGGTGACTGAGAGACAGTCAAATATGTACAAGCCTACGCACACACCACACCCGTGCTTAGTTTACACATACATAGATATATATATACATGTATATAAACATACATACATATATATGTATGTATATATGCGTGTGTGTATCCATGTATATATATGCATGTATATATATATATATATATATATATATATATATATATATATATATATATATATATACATATACATATATGTACATACACGTGTATTTGTGTTTGCGTAGAGATGTGAACGTATATTTATGTATATGTATGTTATACACATTACATACTCATATGTATGTATGTAATGTATGTATGTATGTATGTATGTATGTATGCATGCATGCATATATGTTCGTATGTATGTACGTAAGGGAAAGAAAGAGAGGGGAGAGATGAAAAAATATGGACTGGAAAAATAATTACATTTTTGAATGATGTGAGAAAAATTTGAACGCCGATAAAGATGTAAAATGAAGATGTGTTTTAGACATTTAGTGACGAAACCATACGGTGTAAGATAATAATAATAATAATAATAATAATAATAATAATAATAATAATAATTATGACGACGACGAGGAGGAGCAGGAGGAGAAGAAAAAGAAGAAGAAGAAGAAGAAGAAGAAGAAGAAGAAGAAGAACAAGAACAACAACAACAACAACAACAGCAGCAGCAGCAGCAGCAGCAACTACAATAACACCAACAGCATCTCAAACATCAATAACAATAATAATAATTTCGAATGTTGGCCGCTAGTTTGACTTCGGAAGGTGCATTACAGAAGCAAATACAGCGACATCGTTAGTTTACATAGGAAATGTTTATAATAAAAGAAGAAATATTACATACCTTATAAATTTATTTGACATAGAACGCAGAGACCTTAGGCGTCATCTAAGCCAGCCGAAAAACTTATCAGATCCAAGAATGCCTTACTACATTTTGCAGCTAAGTATCCGCTCCCAAATGTTATTCTTCGGCATACAGGTTAAGAGAAGATCGATTAAATCTTAGCCTGGTTAAGAGAAGATCGGTTAACTCACACCATGTGTTATTTAATTGCTGTGTGATTGTTGACACCCACATTTGTCTTTTCTGTTGTCAGCACAAGGCTCGAATTTTTTCTGGAGGGGTAGTCGGTTAAACAGACCCCAGTACGCAACTTGTTCTTAATTTATCGACCCCGAAAGATGAAAGGCAAAGTCGATCTCGGCAGAAATTGAACTCAAAACGTAAAGATAGACGAAATACCGCTAAGCATTTCGCCCGGCGTGCTAACGATTCTTATTTCTTTATTGCCCACAAGGGGCTAAACATAGAGGGGACAAACAAGGACAGACAAAGGGATTAAGTCGATTACATCGACCCAAGTGCGTAAGTGCTACTTAATTTATCGACCCCGAAAGGATGAAAGACAAAGTCGACCTCGGCGGAATTTGAACTCAGAACGTAACGGCAGACGAAATACCACTAAGCATTTCGCCCGGCATGCTAACGTTTCTGCCAGCTCGCCGTCTTTGTCACCCACATTTTTACGAATATACTGGAAAAGAGCTTTCTTTCTTGACCCTCACATGCCTTTCCAAAATTGCTCTTGAAAAAAATGCCGTTATGGCTTGGACAAAGAGGAGAATGATTATTGTCAGTCTTTTTAGTTTCTTCCAACGTACAAACTCTTTCACCAAATCCATCCGTCAGCGCGAAAGCGCTTGGTAAAAGGGGATGCAGCTGTATTTACAGTAGTCACCCTTTATAATTAGATTCGTCACGCGAACATTATTCTGCGAAACACCACAATCTATTAACCTTTTTTCTACTCTAGGCACAAAGCTCATTATTTTGGAAGAGGGAGCCAGTGATTCATTCAACCCCAGTACGCAACTGGTACTTAAATTGTCAACCCCGAAAGGATGAAAAGCAAAGTTGACCTCGACGAAATTTGAACTCAGAACTTAATGACAAACGAAATACCGCTTAGCATTTCGCCCGACGTGCTAACGTTTCTGCTAGCTCACGGCCTTACCACAATTTATTAATACCCTGACACTGAACGCTTGTGTACAGAAAGGTTTGCCTGCCATTTCTCGTCTAATCAGGTTCAATTAACTGCACTTTCACACCGGTAAAGTTCAGCATTAAGTGGTAATGCCTTTCCAGAACAAAGATTTGTGGAAATTATCCATATTCCCCAGTCAAACACTACGGTATAATTTCATTCTCAACGATATGCAGATGTTCTCTAAGAACATCATCAAACCTCCTTTCAATTAAGCCACAATAGATTGCTCACTTCTGTTTTTGCAGAGACAGGATATACTAAAACGATGAGATGATATACTAAAAATCAGTTCATAGAAGTGTCCATTTAATTTGAATATGGCAGATGATGCTGCAAATTCATCAGTCCAGATATTGATATAAGAACCGACATCGATTGCACTGATTACAACCAATAGATAGGGAATATTGGCTCTATCAAAAGCGTACACTCGATCCATACTGATCAGAGACCTTTCAATGCGAAGTTACCAGCTTTCAATGCGAAGCTTACACAGGTTCACAGTACCGTATCATATGACACGTAAGCTGCAGTTTATTGACTTTTCTTTTTTCAGGATTGTGCAGGTTTGAACTTTCCTAACTAAACAGCCTACAGCAAGAGCTAACTGTGTGCTAACATCTTGGCCAAACTCGTAAGTTCTGTGATCAAAAGAATCAGGGGACTGAAATTATCCTACGAAAACCCCGTTGTTCACATTCTTATTCAGCCCTGTCGCAACTCGCTGGTTCACAAAAGTGAGAATTATTCCGTTTTACTGCCATTTGTGGTAGGACGGTAGGAATCTCAGCTAAAATATCGGTGAAGAAATCTGATATGAATATGTTAAGTTCATCCAAGCAACGTTATTTCTCTTCGCAAAAACACATACTGCTCTCCGTATTTCTGCGTCTGTAATTTTATCTTTTATCAGCACTTCGTAACTTCTTCCAAGTATCAGAGGAAGCCAGCGGCGTAGGTGCTCAAGCCCACTTCAGCCAGTGGTCTATCGTTCCACATAAATAATTCAGCAAAAAGCTGCTGAAAAACTGTACACTTTTGTTTGGAGTAGAGTACAGTAATATGTCATATTTCATTATATTTCAGCGTATGTGCAGGGAAGATTAGTATACCCACTAGTTCGTCGCTATTTATCATTTCAAAGAAGTATACGGAATCTAGATGCTAATAAATGAAACTGTTACTTTTGTCGAGGGCTGAAGGAAGTCAATTTGGGCCCCTAAAGAAGACAAAGAATAGCTGGCATGTACTGAAATGGTCAATTCTCAACATACTTATTACTCAGTTACCTCTAAATATTTGGCAATGTTATTACCAGTTCGAATATGTCAGTGGCAAGTTTGAATTCGTAAACAAGCTATTCACTGTATTTTGTTATGGGGAAAATTTCTTTCCGTAGACAAGCGGTATAAATATACCTAAATCAGCTCGTGACACCACCTTTCTAGACTGTGAGATGCAAGGATTTCGGAGTGGCTTCGAAGAGGACGTTTAACATTTTGGATGTAAGATAAGGATTGGATTGCACTGCATCTAACCTACCTACTACATGTGTGAGAATGCGTCGAAACAATTCCAGTGAATTTTAAAGAAAGTCGTTAATTTTATTTACCTATATATCTCATCTACCAGCACTCCATCCGGATCACCACTATATGTGTGTGTGTGTGTGTGTGTGTGTGTGTGTGTGTGTGTGTGTGTGTGTGTGTGTGTGTGTGTGTGT
>NC_068982.1:119878995-119883808 GCF_001194135.2 Octopus bimaculoides
ATATATACACACACACACACACAGAAAGACAGAGAGAGAGAGAGACAGAGAGACAGACATACGGACAGTTAGATATGTATGTATATGCGTGTATATATATATATATACACACATACCTGTATATGTGGGTATGTGGGTATATATATGTGTATGTGTGTGTATATATGTATATACATATGTGTGTGTATGTGTGTATGCATGTATGCAGGGATGTATGTTGCTGGTTTTGATTGCATAACCTTCAGTTGAGGATAACCTGAAGCGATTCCCAGAAACATTTATTCTGTTTGCCCTGCAGTGATGTTTTCCAGTTTTACATGTCATAGTTGATGGACTTTGTTAATGTTGTTGATGGTTTATTCATATGCAGTGTCCCTAATATTCCAAAGTGATGTTTTCAATGAAACGCTTTTGATTAAACAGTCCATGTCATGCTAAGTTTATTTTCCCGTCTTTGATAAATGCTGGTTTAACAATTGCTGCTCTTTAAAATCTTGCATCCCTTTCCGACACTGCTGCTCCGCTCCTAGTAAACTATTATTATTTTCCGGGTGAGCTGTCATTATGCTATAGAATACAGATGTAACGAATTGTATGTCGTTGCGAAACACATCATACGTCGGCAGTTTTGCAGAGCCTCTTGTGGTTATCTCTTTTCGGAATCAATATAGTTTTGCAATCTAGTAACAATTCTAGTGTTAACTCTGGTCCCTTTATAAATTCAGTGAATATTGTTAAAATAAATGAATAATAGTTACGTATTTCAACAAGTGTTTAGGATGCTTCGTTAATTCTGGGAACTTTCCGGCTGCTTGCAGTTTTACTACGTTAAATTCCTTGCTTGTTTTGCTCCGTCATGCTTGCTGCGTTATTGCAATTTCTTACACTATTTCCCTTCAAATCCATTCTGCATTTTGATTCTTTTGAATGCTGTTTTTCCATATTTTCATTCAATATGTTTTATCTGCTACCAATGCTGCTGCAGCATCAAGTTGTTTTCCATTCCTTTCTGTGTTTTTGCTTTGTATTTATTGCCTCCTCATAAACTGTTGGTATTGATTCAGATACATTGTTCTTCTGCAAGAAGAGGTCCATGCTTTCGAAATGTCTTACAAGTCTTTGTTGATAGGATCTTCTTATGTATTTCATTGTCGTCCAGGATACGTACGTTAGCATTGACGTCATATTTTCCGACAAAATCAAGCGTTTGCACTTTTAAATATATTATACCTCCCTCTTATCCATTTTGATATGTAATCCAACATTTCGTCGCTTTTTTTCTTTTATTTCTTGTTTCTTTTTCAAATTTTAAAGGGAATGTTCTCATTGTACGTTTTGTGAAGTTTAGTATTCAATAATATTAAGACTCCTAATTATCGAAGAAAACCGTTCATTGTGTTGGCACTGAAGTTTGTTTCTTTCGTAGAGCTACATATTTGAAATTACCTACGGTAACGATTTCTATTTATACAGGTTTGTTTGAATTTGTCCTTAAGAATTTCAATTTTTGTTTCTTACCGATAGATTTTCGAAAAAAAAACTTGTATCTTATTGTGCAGTGATAGATGTAATCGACTGATACCCGCCATCAAAATTACTGTCGTAAATTGGACACCATCAATATTAGGGCACTGAATTGGCAGAATCACCGAAGCATCTGGAAAGCATGTTTCAGTGATTTCTTTGATATTTCTAACCACATCAAATAGTTTTACCTTACGATGCACAACATACCTTTTCAACCCATAAATTTCAGATTTGATGGTATGGTATATTCTGCATTTAACAAACCTCTTCTGTTGTTTCTTCTCAGAAAACAGATTGCCTTGATAAAATCATCTCGATGTAGTTTTTATATCAAGCACCTTCTTTCGTATTCATTGGAGTGGAGAATTTCTCGCTCATTTCCTTTTCCATTACCTCATTATCCAAGAGCAACCACGGCTATATATACTCTTCATTATCCTTCAGCGATCTAGTTATCTTATCGTATATATATCCTATCAGAGGTACTCTTTGGATTTCCCTTCATAACATCATAATTAAATTGTACACTTTTTCATTCCAAACTCTTACTAATATTCTCTTTATTGTTTTATTTTATCTTCGGTGTATAGTTTCAAATCATCATTGTTTATTAGGCTATATATTTTCTCCCTGGTCTTAGCAAGCTTTTAAGTAATTCTGGAATTTCATATTATTATTGTCAAAGTTATCATCACAATCATGAAAAGTAATCGAGAAGGCAAATTTTCCTGAAACATTACTCTATTAATTTTCCTAATTTTTTTCTTCCACACTTTGCTTCTATTTCCTCCGATTTCAATATTTTTCTGGAAAAATTGCTATTTTTCTCATGGATTAAAGTGTCCTGACCCAATCCAAATGTAAGCTTCCTGGAATATTATTGTATGTTGTCTTATTTATTATTCGTACATCACATCTTGCAATTGATGGACAATATATCAGCAGTTCTCCTAGTCTTTTTTCAGTATTTTTTTCGATCTTTTTTCTTCCCCAGAAAGCTAAGCAATTTAATCGCTTTAAGAATAGTTAACCATTTCCCGCGCAATGATAGTAAGCATATAATAGGCCTGTATTTACTGGCCTTCCCTATCTTTCCCTTTATCTTTCCCTATTAGCACTCATTGTCTTTTCGATTATCAGACATTGCTATTGATCCATTTTCAATTCAATCAATAGGATCGGTCTTAAATACTTATACTTAATTGTAAGATTTTAAGACTAGAATCCCGGACTACCATCAGATTCAGTAGCTTCCCAATTTGATTTTTGTGAAGCAGCTTTTCTAATGTTTTTCTCTATAATATTTATATTATTTTGTTTTTTTTACATCTTTTCTATATCTGTTTGAATCTCACGTGCATATTCTGCTTCTTTATTGTCTTTAATACTCTTGTTCTAATATATGAATGTTCCACAACGCTATAGTATTTTTAATATGATTCTCCTGATGTTCAGTTTCATTGTTTAGCTGTTGATAAAATTCTTTCTGGAAGCGCGGCTCTGCTGGTACTGATATGTTTTGCTTGTCTCGAGTATTTTTACATGACTCAACAGTCTGTAACATTCTTATCTGTTTTTATATTTCATTCTGAAATTCTGTATTACTTTAATCTTTAGTCGTCTTACTTTATTTGCCTTCCATTTAGCTTTCCTAGATATCTTGAATTGCAACTACCTTTACTACCATGGGTCTTTGCAGCATTTTTCCCGCTCAACTTTTAATTCCATGAACTTTGACAGTAACTGTCGTTTACATCAGTTATATTCACGGTTTTTGATTTTCCCTAATAGTTTATTCAGTCTCTATACTGTTTTCTGTAGTTTTTCACTTTCAAATAAATCCTCTTATAATTGATACCCACGTTCCGTTCCTAAAACCTGGCTCATTTTAAAGTTGAAGCAATTTTCTTCGTTTTCTATTATACCTTTTCTCTATATGAAGTAAAACATTATTACTCTCACTGATACGTGTTTTCTCCTATGATTCATTGATCGTTCTACTTCTACTGCTTGTTCCATTTCATCAACTGTGTATCCATACTTTTCATCACTCACTATTCTGTTCCACAAGCTTTAGTGAGTCATTACTTTCTTATGTTTTTTTTTTTTAAATATTTAGACATCTTTGTTTTGTGACACAGAAAATATCAATGTCTATCCATATTATTTCGTAGATATATTGCATCTATATTAAATTTGAGATGTTGATTCAGCATGCAGATTTTTGTTTTCTAATATTGTCGTGTACTTAGGTGTTCAATTTTGTATATGCTTCAAACCGTTTGTAGTTTATCTATTGTGCTTGTAATTTTCACTAATTTCACGAAAAGCATTTATTAACTGGGAACTTTATTTCAATTGATAGGGTAAAACTTGCCTTTCATCTTTCCACTATTGATAAAATGGTATTGAATATTCCACTCCTTTAAAAAAACAAATTGACTTTTCCTTCTCGTTAATGAACGATTACTATTCTCATAATTCTAAGTTCGTGGGTGTGACATATTAGTGACATGCCGAATAATTAAAGAGTTTGTGTATTAATTAGGTTGTAATAAATTCCGCCAAAACAACTTTCAATTCTTTCCTTCCAGATTACATACTGGGCTTCATCGAAACTACACTCGTATTTTTCTACAGTATTCTAACCCTGTATTAATGTGGAAAGTCATTATCACCAGCGTCTTAATTATTCAGAGTTACGGTACAATATTTGCAAATAACGCTGAAATGTTAAATATTTTCTATTTGATTAACTCTTCTTATTTTGAGATATTCTATATGGTTCATTCTTCTATTATTAATTTCTTTGAACAGAAAATGTTTTTCTTCGTTGTTCAGGCGCTGCATTGAATTAAGTATAATGACTGATTGAGTTTGGTCGTTGGTTAAGGGAGATTAAGATCTTTGGAAAACGGCAATGGCGACATAGTTCTGGGTCGATATTAGTTGATGATACTTGAGAATCGTTACATAATTACTCTCTAATGATACACACATATTAATCATTAAGTTTAATCAAATGTATTCTTCTTTAACCGTGCAAAAACCTTTATTGTTTTTTTTTCCCTGAAAAAAAAAGAGATTGCTGAAATAATTTGGGAATTATTTCTTATTAAGAAATATATGTCCCTTATATAAGAACTATCAGATAATTATATATTTCGTTTGCAATCTGGAATTGTTTCTAACTTATATATCATACTTTAACATAGATGCATAAATGAATTCATAGATGCGCACGCTCGAATACACAAGCACACAAACAAACACACACACACACACA
>NC_068982.1:119883916-119888354 GCF_001194135.2 Octopus bimaculoides
TATATATATATATATATATATATATATATATATATATGTCATTCGTATTCATTTTTTTATAAGTTATAATTTCCTTTCGCAACAAGGAAACAAAGCAGGAAACTCGATAACAAAACTGTTACATGTTAAATGTTAGAAATGTCTTACATAGCTATACTGTTCCAGTCTAAAGATTGGGTTTGAAAAATACATGTCAGGAGATGACTTTGCTTGCCAACACTAAATACCATAAATCTTGTAAGTCTACATAGCGAAGAAGCAACATCCGGAACCAAATGTGGTTTAATTTCATCATTTGTCCTAATCTCAACAACACTACAATGTTTAATAATTAACCTAAGGTAAATTTTTAGACACCTTGGATGATTTTATTTTACTCTTTGTTCCGTTACGTTACGTATTTACTGAGGAACCTATTCGGAATTTTTTTTTTTAAATCACCAAACTTACATGTGTCCATGATACAAAATTTATCATTTCTATTCCTGTGTCAATACTTCTTATATTCAAAGGCGGTGAGCTGCTACAATCGTTAGCACGCCGGGCGAAATGCTTAGCAGTATTTCGTCTGTTTTTACGTTCTGAGTTCTAATTCCGCCGAGGTCAACTTTGTCTTTCATCCTTTCGGGGTTGATAAATTAAGTACAAGTTGCGTACTGGAGGTCGATCCTATCGACTGGCCCCGCTACAAAAATGTCGGACCGTGTGCCTAGCGTTGAAAAAAAAGATACTTCTTAAATTCAAAGGTGGTGAGCTGGCAGAATCGTTAGCACGCCGGGAAAAATGCTTAGCGGTATTTCGTCTGTCTTTACGTTCTGAGTTCAAATTCCACCGACGTCGAATTTGCCTTTCATTCTTTCGGAGTCGATAACTTAAGTACTAGTTGCGTACTGGGGACGATCTAATCGACTAGCCCCCTCCCTATAAAATTCGAGCTTTGAATATAAAAGAATACTTCTAAATTTCAAGTAACAGAATTAGTCATATTTTTACTTTGAATCCAATGGACGTTTTCTCGTAGAAACGATTGAATTTCGGCGAAGAGGTAACAGAATTTACTAATATTAGAGCAATATGTACAACGAAAGAGAAACTTCTATCGGCAAACATGAAACAAGGAACCGTATATCACATGGAAAGAAAACCCAGTATTTTAACCCAGTTGTCTATGGGGTGAAGTGCCTTTTACGTAAAATTTTACTATCATTGAATGATAACAAAGGAAAAAGTTATATCACTTATTTCCTAAATTGACTCTTCCGATAGTTGAAGATTTATTTACTATATTACAACGGTTACTTGATAGACGGAGTAAAGTTCAACATTATGGCATGATAGTTTAGTAGACTGAAGTGGTGCCCTGCCAGAGTCACGGGCGAAGTCAATCGATTGAATGTGGTGATAATAAAATACTGAAAATATATGAGTATGCGATATTTACAAAAGGTCAACAATCGATGATGCACTGAAAATAAAGCTTACTGAAATTTGCCATTAATATATCCGATGTCTTCTGATGGACGTATCACTGTCTCTCTTTTCATATACTTTATGAAAACCTGTCAGCTTAAACATTCACATATACAGATAGAGTAGAAGAGACAAGAGACAGAGAGACAAATTACTAAAGATAGATAAATCGATATATCTTTGTATTCATACATATGATAATGTTGGTGTGCATTTGTTTATATACATTCACATATGTGTTCGTGTGTGTGCGCGTGAGTGCGTGCGTGCATGCATGTATATATAAACACATATGCATATGCATACATGAGCTTATCCATTTCACACATGTATATATATATTGATATACGTATATGATCATATATATATATATATATATATTACGTGTGTGTGGGTAGGTGTGTGTACATACATATACACACACACACACACACACATATATATATATGTATATATATATATATATATATATATATATATATATATATATATATATATACAGTGGGGTGCGTGTATACGTGAACTTATTTATAAATGCATATGTATATGCACACACACACATATATATATAGATATGTAAATACATGTGTGTGTGCGTGTCTCTATTGTCTCTTGTCTGTTGTTTGTTTGTTCTACTTCATCTGTTTCTCTTCTCCTTTCTCATACATACAAAATAGTTTTACAATGCTTAAGTGGCAGCAGGCGAGAAGGAGGTCAAATAAAGCCAATCGACCAATGAACTTTGTATTAAAAGAAATAAATCAAACGTTGAACGTTGAGTAAAATCTGATGCAAAAAAATCCCCCTCACCGCTTCGTATGAATGAGTCACCAACCTTATTGAAACCTACAAGATTGTTTTTAGATTTTAGCTTGTTCAAGATATAAATAAAAATGGGATATACAAATTTATATATCTGTCTACATATGATGACGCATCGCGGGTTCCAAATTTACACATACCTGAGCCATTGGAGATGCGTGTTACGTGATCATTAAATATCTATAATACGCACACTACAGACTTAAACCTGATAATACGAAGAATATGATGCCAGAGATCCCCAAAAGACGCGTTGAACATAGTTTTCATGCTTATGATCATATGTTTGTTCAATCAGATTTTGACCTTGACTCATACAAAAAATGTTGCAAGAAACACCAAAAGTGATGCCCGAGCTATGTTTATAGTGACAACCATCGGTTTGGCCACTACTTGAATTTCAAATCAACACGCAATGACATGTTTGGCAGTTTAGAGTCTGGTTTCTTATATTTTGTTTTCAGAATACCACTGACGTAACATCTTTCATCATGTGGGGACGATATACCAGTTTGGTAGTGGAGTGGTGGAATCGTTATTGGGTTGTATGAGCTGCCTTAAATTATTCGTAGCAGCTCTTTGCTTTCAGAGTTCATTGTTGGAACGTTTAAATGCCTCTCGATTTAACACTCTGCTTGATCCTTAGGGTTTCTAGTGAAGTTCACTTTATTGCATGTATTCGAACCAGTTCTACGATTTTGAAGAGACTTTCATCCACCCCACTTCTAATTACATCGTAGCCGCTGGAAAAGTACATGGACATTGCCTATTTTAGTTCGCATGCTTCGCTCATTAATTTGCTTAATCACGACTGAACTGTGGCTAAAGTAAACAACAGTAACAAATGATACTATGTTAAAGATATACTATGTATTACAAAAGAAAATAGAACAACAACATCACCTTCAAACCGTGATACTTAATAGACGTAAACCGAAATACAATAAAATTGTGTTGTTTCTGCTCGTCGCTATTCACTGCTGACCGATCAGGCTTTCAAACTACGGCATTCCATTTTAACCATCACGTACTAACCATCAAGCACTACGTTATCCAATGCGACCTTTCTTTTCAAGTCAGGTCTCTCCGAATTTATAATGACCACCAGCATTTCATGCACAATTCAGTAGGGTAGATAATCCTATTTGCCGATTGCAACTGTATGTTAACAATCGAAACCATAATTCTGCAATAGATTAGACTTTAAGATTTCGAAAGTTATCATAAATAATTCTTCAAACAGCAGTATGATGAGAACGTAGAAACTTTGGATTAAAGAACTTACAGTATTCAAATTTTTCAGCTAGTATTCTGAAGTGAAATCCTTGTTGTATCCCTTAAATAGGATATTCCGTTATCCCCAAAATTAATTTCTGGTGAAGAACTAGGGTCGAGTTGCTCTTGGAGAGCCATTTCCAGTGTTTGTATAAGAATTCATCAACACTGTCAGTATTATGTTGTTATTGTTTGGCCCCAGGTCTGCAGAGCTGTGATCAAAGCACTCGAACCGTGACCATACTGCCTGCTCTAGATCTAACCAATGTGTTCTAGCTTTGAGAATGGGACTAGGATATGATTTGAAGGATTTCAGTAACAATTTATAAAAAGTTGAGTGACCGTAAGTGTACAGGTATTCTCATTCTTTTGTTTCTCGCTTAATCAATTGTTCCGGTTTTTCTCAAAGATAATGTTTAAACGTTGTCGAAGATTGAAAATCTGTTTCAGATTATAATATAATATATTGCTGGTAACGATATGTAATTACCATAAAATCTATGTTAGATGGAATAATTTGTACAAAGCCAAAGTAACTAGAGGTATGTCGTTACATCACGTTACATAAATTCATATCTCACTGAGGTCGACTTTGCTTTTCAACATTACAGGTTCGATTTAAAGTGTACGTGAAATTTACACAAAGAAGCACCTTACACAAAAGTATTTGTCAATGTATCTATCTCAGGATGGCGGCGAGCTGGCAGAAACGTTAGCACGCCGGGCGAAATGCTTAGCGGTATTTACGAAAATCCGCCGACATCCACTTTGCCTTTCATCCTTTTGGGGTCGATAAATTAAGTACCAGTTACGCACTGGGGTCGACGTAATCGACTTAATCCGTTTGTCTGTCTTTGTTTGTCCCCTCTGT
>NC_068982.1:119888364-119889377 GCF_001194135.2 Octopus bimaculoides
TCATCCTTTTGGGGTCGATAAATTAAGTACCAGTTACGCACTGGGGTCGACGTAATCGACTTAATCCGTTTGTCTGTCTTTGTTTGTCCCCTCTGTGTGTGGCCCCTTTTGGGCAGTAAAGAAATAAGAATTTCGTCGTCTTTACGTACTGAGTTCAAATTACGCCGAGGTCAACTTTTCCTTTCATCCTTCGGGGTCGATAAATTAAGTACCAGTTGCGTACTGGGGTCGATCTAATCGACTGGCCCCCTCTCCCAAAATTTCGGGTCTTGTGCCTAGAGTAGAAAATAATGTATCTATCGTATGACTTTCTTTATAAATGTCATAGTAAACAGTAAAGATTCCAATTTCGCAAAAGAATTAGTTTTGATTAAAAGCATTACAATTGAGTTTGCTCAATGCTATTCCTGATAGACTTCTAAAATAATACCCGTCATACACAGCATAGATTTAATGGACTTGATGCATTCCTTCGCAAAACCAGGTCACGTGTCTATCCAACAGCGATCAGAGCTCATATTTTCCCCCACTTTCCCTGTCAGGCCAATATTTTCTTTCTTTGCCATCCGCCTAATCTATACTTAATAATCCTTCCGTGATGCAAGCTCTATACAACTTCGAGACAGATTAGATGTTTGGACTGGTTCACCATATGTGCACCACCCACATAACTATTTATGTTAGCGCAGTTTGGTATGTTAATAATATTTTAATAGACTATCTCGTTTTATTGTGCTTCAAACGGACATTTCCGATATCGAATATCACAGATAGATATACTATGTCTGATATTGTCAATTCAATGAACAAATGATATTGATGAGAAAGAATTGATATTATATTTCTTTCAGTACACATTTAGGTTGCCTTTATCAATACGATAGGATATCCACTTCCTATTTGATTCATGTATCGATCACGAATTACTCACTATTGGTCTATTAATTCATGCATGCATGCAAGTTTATATACATACGTATATATGCGTACAGATGCGCTTGCACGTATATATA
>NC_068982.1:119889477-119909310 GCF_001194135.2 Octopus bimaculoides
TCTCTCTCTCTCTCTCTCTCTCTCTCTCTCTCTCTCTCTCTCAATCATTCACCCTCAATACATTTCTGATACTGCTATGCTATATTGAATAACGTGTTGTTTCGAAGCTATAAAACTTGAAATAAAATTAAATATAACTACACCTAGACTCTGCAAAAGAATTTGCAGAGAACCAATGAAATATGAGTAAATTAACTTAAACGTTGACAGATATTATTAGTTGAACGTGTAATGAAAGATGGCGGTTATGAATGTAAGTTACATAGAACAAAATCACATTGGCTAGATAAATCATGGATTATATACATACATACAGAGGACCACACATATACATATGTGTGTGTGTCTAGGTATGTATGTATATACACGTATATATTTATACATACATACATGTATATATATATATATATATGTGTGTGTGTTGTGTATGTGTGTGTATAAATTCATACGTATTTATGAATGTATATGTCTCTTCCTATATATATGTGTGTGTATCTATATATATGTGTGTGTGTATGTGTGCAGATATGCACGCACACATACACACACAGACTCATACACATATATATTGAGAGAGAGAGGGAGAGGAGAAGGAGGAGAAGAGAGAGAAGACCAAAAATTATGCTTCAAAATATGAAATATTTTGTTTATATCTATTTGTTACGTTTTCTTTCTCTCAATATTTTTCTGAAGATAGATTGGTCCTTATGAGAAAGAATGCTTTAATATTTTACTTGTTTTTGTTAGTTCGTTTTTTCCCCATGTTTTTGCCATTATTTGTATTTATTGATTGTTATGTTGGTTGATATTGTTGCTGACATTGCAGTTAGAGTTATTTTATTTTTCATCATGATTTCTGTTTTTCACATGTAAATTCTGACTTTTTATTTGATGCTTGTATTTCCTTGTTATTGTTGTTGTTGCTGTTGTTTTTTATTGTTTTATTGTGTTTTTTTTTTGTGGTGTCGTTGGTTGCAGCGGTAACGTTATTGCCGATATTATTGTTGTTGTCTCATCGTTTTGTGGTTTGCTTTTATATTTTATTTAAGAAAAGGAAAGCAAGTAGAAGTCAAGACTGTGTTATGAAAACCGTTCCCAGAACGTTCAAAACTGAGAATATTTGCTTCTGTGACTTTAATAGTTTTTCAATATTTTCAGTTTCTGAAATTCCGCTAACAATTGAATCCAATGACAGAGAAATTAAAAACGAAAATTTAAATTCTGACAAAGAATACTTTTCGAATATGGCGTCAAAACTTCTAAGACATCTGTGGTGAATACAGCAGAGGAAATGGTAGGCTCCAAGCGATTCAACACTACCATATGTATTTGATTACCCGTTAAAGTCAGTTCACTTCATCTTGTACTGTTAATGCTCTTCAGAAAGCATGATCCTAAAATATTTCATTTAAATCATTTTACATTATATAACTACTTTCTTACAGGTGAATGGAAAACATTATATCATAATGCAGAATTATTATTGGGACTGTGGCGTTTCTTTGTACAGAAACTATGATAATCGTAACTAGAAAATCGTCATCAAGTAGAGTGGTAAATAATTCTCCGACCGCAACATTACAAATGTTGTGTCACAGACGAATAAAAAGTAAATCTGATTAGTTCTCTCTCTTTCTATCTCTCTATCTCCCTCTCTCTCTCTATCTCTCTCTATCTCTCTCTCCCTCTCTCTCTTTCCTTCTCTCTCCTCTCTTGTTGTTTCCCTTTTTCTAACTATTTCTCTTTTTCTCCCGCTCTTTCTGTCTCTTTCACCATTCCCTTCTCTCTTTACAACTGCTTTCCTCTCCGAACGAAAATTTTCGAACCATGCCTATCTAAACAAGCTCATTACTCCCGCTCAAACATCTGCTTTCTTTGTTTCTCATGTCCCATTCCAAATAAACCACACTGAACACGTTGACAAATAATTTATTCTAAGTGCTAAGAAGCTGAGAAACCCGCAAATCCCTAAGTGTTTATTGATGCTTTGCATTAGGCGAGATTGATTTTGATCGTCGCTCTGCTCGATCAAATCTCGCCTAATGCAAAGCATCAATAAACACTTAGGGATTTGCGGGTTTCTCAGCTTCTTAGCACTTAGAATAAATTATTTGTCAACGTGTTCAGTGTGGTTTATTGTATGTAGTACTAAGTTATCTATGTCCCTTGATTTTTAGCATTGCAGGGTGTTATCTGAGGGGTGCTTTCTATTGCAGTTCTATGGAAGGATATGACACACATGCATCAACCTAACTACAAAAGTTAGAAAGAACGAGAGAGCTTATATGTTCTCAGCCACAACACAGTGGTAAGTTCCACTGAACTCATTATTGTGTTGTGGCTAACTTAGAATTTCCACACAACAATGTAATCTTCATTAAGATAATCTCAGCCTGATGATTAGATATGTTGATCAATGTTCATTGCATAACAATTGCATCATGTGCTTCAGCTTTTTACGAAACATATGTAGCGTACATTTTACATGTTCCGCTCACTCAATTTGGATTTTCTGTTCGCATTTTCGCAGTATTAGTTGCTAACAATGAACTGTATAGAAACTCGCAGCAACTTAGATACCGAGAAAAGTGTGTAACTCTATGCCAATAAATTATTGTTGTTTCTTATCGTATACTGTTCACTTTTTGTTCTCTATACCAGCCACTTACTGCTTGAAGCTGAGAAACTTCCCACACTCGATTTCCCGAATCATATTTGTATGTGAGTTGTGTGTGTGTGTGTGTGTGTGTGTGTGTGTGTGTGTGTGTGTGTGTGTGTGTGTGCGTGCGTGAACTTATATTTACGCATTTATTTAAATATGGGGTTTATAATGACGAAGAGAAGTATACGTATGTATTACTTTCAGAGTAAATGTTATTTATCATTCACTCACCTCTGCACTCCCTCTCATTCACTTCTCTCTTTCTCTATTTTCATACAGCAATATGTCTCTATGTCGTCATTTCTCTCTTGATCTATTATTATTTCTCTTGTAGAATTTATACCCAGTGCAGGATTGTATACGGTTTTGCTATCAGAGCAAGTAATAACCTATTTAATATTACTAACCAATGCATTCGAAAATAGAAGTCATTTTCTGAACACTTTCCGCGCCAAATGTTCTGCAGGATAAAACTTACTGTGTCTATCAATTTAAATCGGAACGAAAACCATTGAAGGCAAATCGTTGAAAGCCTCATTAATATCAGTAATGCATAGAGAGGAAGGTGATGTTCTGTAATATATAATCATTGTATAGCTTTGTCTTGGAAACCTAAACGAAAGTCTTAGATTTTCCATTTCTGTTTGGAGAAGTTACAATTTAGCCATAAACAACACTACCGGATTAAGTATCCTATAGTATCCTACCACAAAATAAAACAAGATTTTGACAGTGAAATTTATGACTTCTTTTTTACTCCTTTCATTTTCATTTTTCCCTTTCAGTTTTGTATTGCCTCAAATGACCTGCAACAATTTCGTTAGTTTGCAATTCAGTGATCCGTTACTGTGTGTTTAATGTCTCCATGTTACAGCACGTTGACTTAAGAATATTGCCAAAAATCTGTTCTACGAATTTCATTGTGTCAATATACTTTAGTTTACAGAACTATAAGAAATGATTAGTAGATTTACCATTAAATGTTTCCTGAGATAGACTAGCAACTTGTACATTGAATGTTGAGTATCTCTTAATCGTACTGGATTTATGCCTGCATACATAGCGTCATTACCATTATCGGCAATTACTATGTCATAAAATCTTTTTCGAAATGAGTGAGTCCAAAATTTTGAGTCTGTGAATAACAAGTTCTAATCTGTAACTTCTTAGTTTAATCTCAACGAGCTTTATATAAGGTATCTTGAAACCAAACGTCTTCAATATACAATTTCGTGTAATATTTTCTGCACATTTTGAATATCACATTTCCCATATTTCATAAGTTAAGTTATGCCATTGATATCGTTCACATCTGACCATATGATTAAGAAGGGATGCATTTCCTCTTGAGTGGTATACTAGCTCTGTAGCCCAGTTCAACAGCACTATCTGGCACCCTGAACTTTCGCTTTGTTGAAAGTATTCAGACAAAGTCTCTGTAGCCTGTATTAAAACCAGTGTTCTTCTTCGCTTTCTCCACTAATCTGCGCGGTCATGTAATAAAGCATCATTGGCGATACCAATCCTCTTAAACCAAGCCTCAAAACCTCAAAACAGAACTTCTTATCGCTCGTCCAGGTTCTTTATAATTTCTATTACGTTTCTTTCTAGTACTATTGATGTTTTATAGGAATAGAGTCACTACTATTTAGCAGGTACTTTATTTAATCAACCCTGAAAGAATTAAATATAGTACACTTTGAAGTCCTTCTCCGAGCAGAAACCAACGGAGTCTTCTTAGTGATATAAGAGGACTTGTTAAGTTCATTAGACAACATATGGGAAGGGAAACTTTGAACATTTGGTGATAACTAAGGAATTGATGGAAAGAAACGGTGAAAACAGAAAATAATTAATGGATTTACAAGTTGATTAGAGAAAGACCGGATCAATAACTAAGTAATGAGTGAGGCAGGAAGGGTAGCGATCCATGTTCGTCGATACGTGTACACACAGAACATGAAGTGGGAGGAGGTATCGATGAACCTGATAAACACCAGTTACTTTAACTTGCTTCCAATTTTCTTGGGAAGACAATTCACTCCATTTATGCAAATTTGAGGAATCACTAAAGAAATTAAAAGCTAGATAAAGGTAAACGACCCGAAAGCTAGTATTGTAAAGATTATTAGATTTCGGCAAATTGGTTTAATTCTGTCTATCGTCAAATTTACTGTTAATTACAATGTAACATTTTTCGTGCAACCTTTCGCTCTATGAAATGTACAAGACAAATGTTGATGAGCAGAAAATGCATTTTAACAGCGTGGGACGCCTCTTTTTTAAACTTATTGAAGAAAAGAAGAAATGCAGTTATGTGATAATGAAAATGAGAATATGAAGTGGGCGAATTTGGCTGAGCAGCACACATTGACATTTAAACTTCAATTTATTTTGAAATGAATGAAGTATCAACTTCACTCGTGTCAAGGTAGATTGATCGGTTTCATACCATGAGGAAGAGCTGAGGATTGTAAAATTTCTAGAATGAAGATAAAAGAAAGAAAACATGTATCAGGTGAACTTCGATGTGAGTAAATCTTAGCTGAATAGTTCACAGCATTCGGAGCTCTTGAAAGTTTTGAAAGAGAAAGAGCTACAGCGAAGGCAATGCGTCTGTCAGTCAGTTCATAGTACATGCCTGTTGAGTTAATCTTTACGAGTCTGATGGAACTTCATTGGGGATATTCAATGTCTGTATATGTAGCAGCAAGAACATCCTAGATTAGAAATTTAATGTGGGTTATACTTGAGATTAGTAGAAAATCAACTGACCTAGTCTTAAAGAAAAGATACATTTTTGCCAACATCATATGATAGGTGAAGATATATATATATATATATATATATATATGTGTGTGTGTGTGTGTGTGTGTGTGTGTGTGTGTGTGTGTGTGTGTGTGTGTGTGTGTGTGTGTGTGTGTGTGTATGTATGTATGTATTATGTTTTTATCACTAGATCTATCATTTACAGAGCCCATACAGAGAGTGTAGGGGAGTGTAAGTGAATTTGCGAAGGATATAGCTTAAATATGAACTGCACTTGTTATTTTAAGATAAACACTATTTTAAAAAGCAGTGAGTTAAATTAAAGCGTTCGGTACTTTACTGATTCATTTGTTATCCTTTGTTGTGGCTCATTATTTTTTGTAATTTTCTATTGTGTTTTAAATTTTGCATGATTTAATTTTGATGCTGTGCGTCTTCTTATTTTGTATTCAAGCAATTCATGAATTGTTCACTTTTTATTTCCTTTCATTATCAGCTGCTTTTGACATTTGGATTGGAGATGTGCACGGTTTATTCTGTTATTCATCTGCACTACGAGATAAGAGAAAGAAAAAATTAATGGTTTTACATGTTTGTCGAACTTCATTAGGTTTCATTTGTTTTCAGTTTTTTCTCAGAAACTAAGTGACAATCAGAGAAATGTGATTAGAATAAATAACTATTTCTTTATTGGCCACAAGGGTTTAGAATAAATAACAAAATCAATTAACAGTTCATAAATCTATAATTTGAAACATGAGTTAAAATGGAACAAATGAATTGTATTAGCTTTTGCTTGAATATTTATAACATGATTATATTTTAACTTCATACAGAAAGGTTCTTAAAATTCCAAAACATTCAAAACTGGGAACAATAAAAACATCTCAGAATAATTGATTTGTATAGGGGTATCCAAGTTTATTCGGTGTTTCATCTCTAACGTGTTAACATAACACAAAAAAATTACTTTCTACGATTTAGCTGTGTTTGCAAAGAAAGTTCCATATGTGGTTTATTGCGAAGAAAATTATAGGTAAAATAATTCAGTGGACACAGTATGACAGAAGCGCTATATGTGTCATAATGGTAGATATTAAATGTTATAAAGGATTAATTTCTTTGCCAGACTCATACAAACAGCCAACAAAATTTAAGATACATTTAGCAGGTCGTTTTCTGTTTGCATAGTTCATAGAAAAGCTTCCAGTTTCACAAAAGCAAATTTCAGATGCAGTGAAGCTTCCCATTACTATTACCTTCCAGCATTTTAGTGCAATTGCTGTGAGTAATGTACTGTCTATTTTAGACACCGATAAACCGGAGCGATGAACTTCATTTCTCAACTAAATTCATTTTGATTCACTTACTTTGCTACTGCTGAAAGTAAGTCATAAAGATTTTAGCATATCCTTTCGTGCTTTATGTAAATTGGGGTGCAGGTTATGTACCTGGTTCATATCACATCTTACAGGGGTCAAAGTGACATTATGATTCTCATTGAGATTTTCACAAATCGGATTCGATTATTCAACTTATATGATGATTTTTTTTATACTATCATACGTCCACAAATGTTTAAATTAAAAGTAAAGTCACATGAATAGACCCCTTGTATAGTTCCTCTGTACCAAAAATAAGGCAGTTACTTATTTTTGATCGACCGTGCATCAGGGAAAAGCAATGATGACCTCAATAGAATATTCTTAACTCAGAAATTATTCGAATGTCAAATATATAACCACATACATTGCCAGCGCCCCTGGACTGGCTCTTGTGCGGGTCGCACATTAAATACACCATTTTGAGCGTGGTCGTTGCCAGTACCGCCTGACTGGCCTTAGTAGGATTTTCGAGCGAGATCGTTGCCAGTACCCCCTGGACTGGCTCCTGTGCAGATAGCACATAAAATACACCATTTTGAGCGTGGCCGTTGCCAGTACCGCCTGACTGGCCTTCGTGCGGGTGACACGTAAAAGCACCCACTACACTCTCTGAGTGGTTGGCGTTAGAAAGGGCATCCAGCTGTAGAAACTCCCAAATCAGATTGGAGGCTGGTGTTGCCATCCGGTTTCACCAGTCCTCAGTCAAATCGTCCAACCCATGCTAGCATGGACAGCGGACGTTAAACGATGATGATTATGATGATGATACATTCACATGTTAAATACACTCAACAGATAGAAAAATTGTCACAACTTCCTATTTCTTTTCTCACATAAATTTTAGCAACTTACATGCCTGTAATTTCGCTCGTGGTATATTCGAGTAGGTGCAATTACACTGACTTGTCACTTGATATAGACTTATATGACATAAGGATTTTAAGATATATCTATGAAACAGCGTCTTTATGACAGATAAAACATAAAGCATTTACGTCGTAGCAACCAGTACAGAAACCTATGCGTGATCATGCGTCTTCATACAAACAGTCGACGAATCTCAATAGTATCAAACTAACTTTTCAAAAGAGACGGACACATTGACTAATATAGTCTAATATGCACTATTTGATTAAGTATGAATGGTTATCATAACTGATTTTTAGTTAGATAATAATAACAAAACACAGAATCTTCAGAATTCGCCCAATGTTCCAAAGAGTTGTCTTCACTAATTTATTATTAGCAATTAAATTTATATCGAGGAAAAGCCATTTTAAAGATATAACAACAGCACTCAAAGCTGTCATAATCTCTTTTCGCTTATATTTAAATATGTCAAATATTTCGTCTGACTTTTGTGGCCTAGAACTCTTCTAAATTGATTGAAATTGAGTTACTAGCAATTTTCTATACGCTACAGTAGGTCTTCTTCTTCTAAGAGAAACTTTAGATTTCAGGGTCTATTGTATCGTTGCTGTCTGTACTTTTGTTACATGTTTTTTTTTTGTTTTAATCGCGATTAGGTTCGAGTCTTTGTTTTGATTCTATTACTGTATTGTATAGTTAAAATGCCATTGGGTAGAAAATTAAATTAGTGCTCTAATAACCGTTGGGTGTACGTACCTTAAGGACGGTGAAACAGCCATATTTACAATAAAATCGCTGAAAGAATAGCTTCACAGTCTTTTTACGGTACAGATAAAAATATTGAGAATAAAATCAGAGATCACGAGAACACTCTATATTATGAACACGCGCATGAAACAGCTAGAAGCTATTCTGGTCAATGAGTTTAGAACATCATCTAACTCCATGGCACCAGTAAGTCGCTACTTCAATAATGCGTTATCTAGCTGCAAATAGCGCCTACTTTTGTTTCGTCATGTGACCTCATTCCACTCAGCCTTATCTCAGAAATTCGGACTTCTCTACAACAGGTAGATACTGAAAAACATGTCAGAATTTGAGAACATTGTCAGTTATAAATGTTCAAAACACGCTCCGACGAAACTCACAATACGCTCCCAATGAAGAACAAACTCTCATAAGAAGAATCGTAAAGATTCAATATTAAAACATCAAGCATTTAAGATACTACCACCAACAACATCCACATTTAACGGAAAGAAGGAAGCTTGCATTAAAAAAATATCACCTGCAGACAGCTGGGAAACCTACAGCGACTATCAAAGATTTGCAGAGGAAAACTGGGTAATCCAAAAAAAATCAGACAGAACCCAAAAGTGTTCAATTCATATGCCAACAAACATAGGACCGTTGTCCCAACCGTTGGGTCCTTGATAGATGATAACAGAATTCTCTGTCATGATTCTAAAGAAATGCCAGAAGTACTATAGAAACAATAGTGTTCTTTCCTTACTGATCCCTCTGATATTGACGCAAGGGATGTAAACGAAACCAAACCCCAAATATTATCTCTGACATGATATTACTGCTTCATATATCATTGCAACAGTAAAGGAAGTATTATTTTGCTGCCCACTAATGTCCTTAAGGAAAGCAGACACGAACTTGCAACTCCTCTAACCAACCTCTGGAGAAATTTTTTCGACTCAGACTATGTACCGAAACAGTACTTATCCCAATCTGTCACCCTGGTCTTTAAAAAGGGAAACAAGTCCCTTGCAGTTAACTATCACCCAATCTCTCTCAACTCCCATATCATCAAAATGTGTCAAACAGTGGTGAGATCAAGTATAACTGGTTTCATGGAGAAGCACAACCTCCTACATTTCAGCCAGCGTGGTTTTCACTGCGGCAGGGAGTGCCTAACAAGCGTTTACATCATAACGACGATGCCCTAAAAGCTTTGATCTCATGTTCAAACTCTGATGTCAAATATATTGACTTCAGCAAAGCGTTCGACAGAGGTGACAACAATATGCTCTTGTCAATATTGTCCAACATTTGAATCCGTGGTAAACTGCTATTAGAAGATAGCTGCGCAATGTGCCGCGCAAGGTGTCGAATTAGAAACCTTAGGGCATGTCTGAAAAGTACCTCATATGATAACTTAAAACATGTAATTTAGCTTAGCTCTGATATTTTAGGAACACGAAATAGGTTTTAGATGATATATTCTTTAAAACGCAGAGAAATCTCCAGGCTTTGTTATTTATTTAGAATCAGCGAAACATATCAAGTAGTATTCAATCATATATCTTTACATTCGGAGTTCTAATGCTGTCGTAGTTAACTTTGCTTTTCATTTTACTTGGATCGATAAAGCAAAATGCCAGTCAGATGTTTAGTCAATTTATTTCCTGTTACAAAAATACAATATATCCTGTTTCGTTGCTCTCTCACAAATCATCGTTATTACATCATCATTAGTAATTTGCTAATTACGTATTCTTGTTTATCATAGCAGAGTCAACAGTTGCCTCATGGTTATTTCAAAGCAAACCATCACATTCTATTAGTCCTATATTTTGTTTTCATAAACATCTTTAGCTTCACCAATGTAGGCATCATCATCATCATCGTCGTCGTCATCATCATCATCATCATCATCATCATCATCATTATCGTCATCATCACCACCATCATCATCGTCAGTATCATTACCATTATGTTAATTCCGCCCTAGCATAGGCACTAATATAATCGTAATCATCATCATCTCTAACTTACACCGTTACCATGATCACCATCACCTACAATTTTATCATCATTATTGTCATCTCCATCGTAATCATATCAAATTAGCAACGTTAAGATACCACAAGGTGATATTGATGATGCTCAATACAAGAATGATTGCCCAAATTTCTTTAATAATTCTAAGTTTCTTGCAAAATTAATAATGGCAGTTTTCTGAATATTTTAACGATCTTTCATTAGATGCCAATTTATAATTATTTCTAAAAATTTCGATATTTTTGTTAGCTTTTCTAACACAAAATAAATTTCAGACATTTTAAGATTTAATATCAACCTCACTTGATCCTACTACCTGTCGATATTTCCGCTTTCTTTCGATCTGAGCCTGCTCTCTACGTAATGCCAAAATTACTTATTAGCGTGTGACATATTTTCATTATTAATTTCGCGTTACATCCGACCATTATCCATCTTAAAACTGATGCCCTAGAGTAGTAATGTCCTATGGATATTTTATTGCTTGGCCTGAGGGACAACTGACCTGAATTACAACAACTGCTTAAAAGATCATTAGAATTTAAGTCTGGTGGGCATTCTCATATTGATGTACATATGTTTCTTACTGACTTACAGAACAAATCTCACTTAAGTTTGCTTCTTCCAAATTGTTTTTTAAACTCTCTTCCTGATACTCATTACATGCTAATATTATCAAAGGTAACCAGGTACCCTATACTTTTCCTACAGCTAGATAGGAACACCAGGCAAATACCCTGCAATTATACTGTAATGGTTTCTATAAGGGAATGGTACATTGAAGATTTCAGTCGCAAAGGACAAGAAAAGGAAGGAATGGTAACGACTGAAAATCTTTTAATAATATGCTTGTTCTGTCATCGGTAAACTGTGCTAAATAGCATGTAATATAGTAGGTGCCATACCTAGCATAACTTGAGCAGCTTACAAATGCTGTCGAGCATGGTGATGAAAGAATTCTGACAAACTAAATGGTTGATTGATTGATTGACTGATCATCTGATCGACCGATTAGTTAAGCAGTCCTAATTACTTAATTTGTTGTCTAGTTAAAACAAAAAATCAAATAAAATCCGTGCATATGTTTTAATTACCAAAAATTACCAAAATTACACCTCCCAAATTAAGACATCTGCTTCTACACGCGGTTTGACACGAGGAATCTTTTAAAACTAATACGAAATCGAAACTTGTGGTATATATACACATTTATTTGTCATAAATATTGTTAATCGTTTCCAGACACCATATATTTCACGAAAGTGACCTTGTTAATTGAACATTATTTAACCCAACCACAAAACCGAAGCATGTGTCATATATGTACTAAATGTTCATTACATAAATGTGTATTATAGATGTGTAACATATACAAAGCATTTTCATATTGTTATGAAAATTGTTGTGCATATTCGAAGTCAAAACACCCAAATATTATGTTAAAACGCATCAGAAAAAAAATGCGTTTCCTAATTAGTGTACCAATCACAACAGACGACGAAGAAAATTGTGACACTATCCAAATATAAAGTTCTCAAAATAGACATAACAAGAATGTGGACATTGGAATGAAAACCACGTGAAGTTTGGGAACAGGTGCCGTCGCAGTGCTTTGCTGCTTTCACCACTTATCGGTATATTCCCGCGTCCGGCCTGGTGACCCGTCGAGCAGAGTCCCTGTCAGCTTCCTTCTCTGCCAGAGAGACCTCCTCATGAGCCGCCAACCCAGCTGGATACTCAGTGAAGAGAATACAGTAAGCAAGGTCTAAGAAAATCAAACAACATGGTCAAATAGTCTGCCCCCAAGCACAAAAGTGAGCGAGAGCTAACCGACGGCGAAAGTTGTATTTACTCTTAAGAAAACAGTTTGCGGTGCTATATCAAGGATGCTGTAGAACCTCTACTGGTTCAGATGGGAATATCTCGTATAGTCAGAACAGATACTGAGTTAGGGACAGGGGATCTCAAAGTAAAAATAAAATGTAAAGAGGACGAAAGTAGATGTAATGGAAAATCATGTACGGACAGTTCGCGGAAGGTATACAGGAATACATATGCCGATGAAAGATAACACTGGTTAAGAACGAACGACGTGAAGTCAGTGAGAGAAGCTTTTATCTGTACCACGCAGTAACAAGCACTTGAGATAAATTATACCAAGTGCGGAGTTGAAAATACAGAAGAAAGTAACAAATGCAGAAAGTATCAATACAGCAGAAAGAAACAAGGTGAGTCTGCATGGCGTATTTTGACTGAATTCACTAAGCTGTCCGAAAATGAATACAACAGAAGACACGATAATGCCGCAAGAAATATTGATTGGCAAATGTGTGGCAATTATTGATTGAATAGTGCAAAGAAGTGTTATGGGCAAACCTCAGAAACAATAGTCGAAAATGAAAGGGTAAAGATACTGCAAGATTTGATTATCCAATGTGATCATGAACCTGAACCGGAAAACTGGTTATAGAGGTTATTTCATACAGAGGCAAAACATGCTTAACCATGGATATCAAATGTTCTGCTGATGACAGAATGTAGGAAAGCGAAGGAAAGCAGGTCAGATGTGATGATTTGAAATTAACGATAAAGAGAATGAAGTCATCGGGGAGTGGCACAAGAAATTATAGATGCCACGGATAAGAAAGTATAAGAGATGATATACCAAGGTAGAAAGTCCCTGAACCAGATGGTGTTCAGAGTTTCAGTCACAAGAATCTCCTAAGTATGCACAGTTATATATGGCCATTTTTAATTGCTTGCATTATAAACGGAATATCAGAATGGATGACAATGATTGTAGGAGCACTTGGAATGATCAAAAACAGAACTGAAAATTATTTAAGAATTATCCTTGTCTTAGTATTCATGCAGAAAGTGCAAAAGATTGTCTTAACTGGTGGTACGTCACATGTTTTAAGAAGAGCATTGTCGTTGCGATTTTTTTCCTTTTCTCCCTTTTATTTTCTGTTTACTATTTTTTTTTTAACTTTTTCTCTCTGTGTTCTCCTTTATCTCTATCACATGGCTTTGTAAATGAACATTCTGGTGTGCTTATGTCAATGAATTATGTACGTTTCTCTGCCCTGGGTGTCAGGGAGACACTCGGCAAGAAATGGAAACAGAATTGAAAGAAGATGATAATGAAAATGATAATGTGTTCGCATTAGACGGAAGAAGAGAGGAATGTTGATAAGGAACAAGTAAAAAAAGAGAAAGGGAGAAAGAAACTGGAATGATTAAAATAAAGTATTTAAGATATATAAAATTCGTTGGTTAAAGCAGGTTAGAAAATTCACGAAAGAAGCGAATCTGGTCGCATGTGCTGCCTTTACAAAGACCAAATAGTTTCCACGCTGGTTGTCGTATAAAAACAAGAAAAATACCGAGAGAGATGTGATGGAATGAAGAGAAACAAGGACGAATATAATAAACTGTATTGTGCGTATTTTGTGTATCCGGAAAACTATTCAATATAAGACTCTCTGTTGCAGACTCAAATGTCATATCCTCATTCCTAAGAAAATTTCTCTAAACAGATGACTGTGACCTCTTTGATCGCTCCCAAGAAGACACACAACATATTATAGACCCATTTCCAATGCATGCTCTGCGCTAGGCCTGATAATGTCTTATATCAGCCTGCCCAAGGTGGGCTACATTTGAAAACAGATATACGAGTGCATGGTTGGAAGCTCGAAGTTGCAGATAGGTTTGTGCATCTTGGCAACAGATTTAGCATATAATGAAGCATGTGAATGAAATCTCGTTTCCAAACAGTAAAACCAGTAATGCTTGGAAAAAGGTCAGTTGTCTCAACGTAGTATCTTTACTGACTGTAAAGTGAAGATTTATATTGCTGTCTCTTCGAGGTCTCTTAAAGATTTTTCTCGTATGGAGTACATATACATAAAAAGTAGTTTCTCCCAGATACAGCACCCGAGCAATATATGCATACAAATGTAAACATATGTACGTAAAAATGTAAACACTGCAATATTTCTATACGAAAACTACAAACCTGTGGGCAAAATTTTAAATTTTAAATTACTTATACTTCCATATTTATACAAGACTTCTATATATATGCACATTGCTGTTTCTTCTCGGTCTCTCGCATATACATCAATAATAATTATAACTACGGAAGAAAAATCAACACACGTTCATGGGTTCTTTTCAGTTAAAAAAGGAAAGGCTGTAAAAACGTACCCGGAACCGATAACAAAACGAAGCAAATGAGAAAGAACGGTGGACAGATAACCATAAATACTATGAAATAGTTGATTCATGATTTACATACGCTCCTACGCAGCACTCCTCTAAAAACATACAGGAATAAACCCATACTACAAATACCCAACAAAATTAACAGAGCCTACACCATGTACCATAGAATGCCGATACCCGACAGAAGAACACAACCTGTGCTGCACAAACAACACATGATACAAAAACTAATACAACAGATGACTCAAGCCAAACCCCGTAACAAATCATACTGATAGAATACAATACCCCCACCAAACATATCAACCTACCAGCACAAAGGTGCAAAAATGATGCAATAGAAATTTGCTTGAGAAAATCAGATGTCGAAGATTAATAGTGGTAATAAGGTTGGTAACGAGTGTTACGTTGCCTGAGTTTATGAGAGACAGGAGTTTCCGAAGAAACTCTAGTGGTAAGAGCGAAAAGGAAGCTGGACCTTTAAGGGAGGGTCTCTCGCTTGGCAGCGGTTCAGTAAAGATGCAGACTGACTCTAGTTCTTATCCTGGTACGGCATCAGCAGATAATAGAGCAAGGAGGAGGAAGTGGACTCGCGAAGAAAACAGGATAATAATGCAGTGCTACTTAGAAGGTAAACCTAAAGGAAGGGACTATAGACAACGGATGTTAACATTTTGGGTAGAGAAGAATAATCTGAAGTAACTGCGCAGAGATTTATAGACCAAGCTAATGTTTGGCACCAACGACTTAAGTGATTTAAGTAAGGAAAATCAGAAGATTTTAGATGAGTTGCTGGAAGTAATGAGTAAAGAAGTAAAAAGATTCCTAGCATTAAAAGACACCAGCAGTAGGAAGCAACTAGAAATACCTTGGAAAAGAAATTCTGTTATCAGCAGGATAGATTCTAAAAATATAGGAAACTCTAACTTAATGATCTATGCAGGAAGGTTAGTAGTCAATAGAAGATGAGATATCTCACAGGAAAGATTACAAAATAGCAAATGTGGAAAAGTAGACTACAAAAAAGCGTGAAGACTTCAAGACAAGATCTGAGTAGAGTAGAATTAGGAAACACAAGAAACGAATCTCCCCTTGAGAAAAGATACTTAGTCAAAGAGAAAGGATTTGAACAGGAATAGAAGAGTTGATACAGCGTATCGTAACAGTAGCAGGAAAGCTCTCCAAATATCAGAAAAAATAGGTCATTATCAACAGAATAGATTATTTGAGACAGACCAGAGGAGATTTTATAACTTAAAAAATAGTGGAGAAAGAAATACTGAAGATGACAAAACTAATGTAGAAGAAGCTAGAAAATTCTGGAGTAATACTTGGGATAAACCAGAAAAACAAAAAGGTTTGAAGAAGACGGCTAGAGGAACGCATGATCTATTATACATAGACAAAGGAGTACTAAATGAAGTAAAAGCTACAAAGACAAATCGAACTATAGCATGGATAGATTATAGGAAAGCCTATGACACAATCCCACACACCTTGATAAGTAAATGTTTGAATATATTCGGTATAGCAGACAACATACGAGAGTTAATTAGCTTTAGCAGGAGGAAATGGAAAGTAGATCTCTTACTCAGGTGACACAGTATTCGGAAATGTTAATATCAAAAGAGGAATTTTCCAAGAGGAATCGTTTTCCCCTTTAATATTTGTCTTATGTTTGATCCCACTCTGTTTAGTATTAAGGAAGGCAAAGGCAGAGTAATGGGAAAATTAACAATTTGCTCTACATAGATGATCTGAACCTTTTCAGTAAGACTGAAAAAGAGATAGATTCCTTAATACAGACTGTACGACTGTTCAGCAAAGATATAGGCATGGAATTTGGCATAGATATGTATGCAATATTAGTCATGAGAAGGGGACAGGTAGTCAACAGCGATGGCATCCATTTACCAGATGGCCAGACAATACAATCATTGAAAAGAGGTGAGTGTTATAAGTATCTAGGAGTATGAGAATCTGACAGAGTACTAATTATAGAAAACGAAAATTGAGGTGTACTTTAGAAGGTTGAGGAGGTTAATGAAGTCGAAGCTGTAAATACATGGGCACTATCATTACTAATATACTCAGTAGCTTTTGTAGATTGGCAACAACTGAATTAGTAAAGCTAAACAAAAGAACTAGGAAAGAATTCAATATGAATAGAGGACTCCACCCAAGATCAGGAGTAGCAAGATTATACTTACCTAGAAATGAAGGGGAAAGAGGATTAATATCAGTAGAAGGCTACGTGGAGTTAGCTGGAGTAGGCATAGATTCCTACGTAGGTAATAGTGAAGAAACTTGATTGCAGAAAAGGGCGACAGAGTTGGTTAGTAGCAGCACAAGATCAAGAATTTAGGACTAATTGGATAAAAAGCCAAAATAGAAAAAAAAACAAGCAGATTCCCAATGTAGGTTATACAAATCAAAAGAGAAAATGGTTGCTCATACAGTAAGTGAATGTAGCACGCTGGCACAGAAAAAAATACCAGAAAAGACACAACAACCTAGTGAGAGTAATACACTGGGAATTATGTAGAAAACAAGGATTTGAACATACTGATAAATGGTATGAGCATGAACCTAATAAAATACTAGAAAGTAATAAATACAAGATTTTGTGGGACTTTAAAATTCAGACTGAGAGAATATTAGAAGCTTGAAGACCTGATTTAGTAGTTGTAGACAAAAGGAATAGAACGTGTCAGACAATTGACTTTACAGTCCCAAATTATGAAAATAGGAATACCAGATGTATAGAAAAACTAGCAAAGTACCAGGACCTAGCCGTTGAATTACAGAAACTATGGAAAGTGCGGGGAAAATGTATCGTAGTAGTTATAGGTGCATCGGAAACTATCGCTAAAGATTTGAACAGATGGATGGAGGAAATAGGTATAAAACCTAGTTTGTAACAATCATGTATGATGAAAATAATAATAATAATAATAATAATAATAATAATAATAATAATAATAATAATAATAATAATAATAATAATAACCTGAAACAGTTATATTAGTTGATTCTCAAAACTATACCAAAAGGAGTACAAAAAGTGCCATGTCAATGTGAGAGTGCGAATACACTAGGAATTATGCAAACAGTGTGGGCTAGAATGATCCAACACCTGGTATGTTCATTACCCTTTGCCTGCAGTAGAGACTGTTCAGGTGAAACCCAAGTGAATCCTATTAGGAATAAGACCGAGCCTGAGCCAAACCAAAGGAAGAAGAAGAAGAAGAAGAAGAAGAAGAAGAAGAAGAAGAAGAAGAAGAAGAAGAAGAAGAAGAAGAAGAAGAAGAAGAAGAAGAAGAAGAAGAAGAAGAAACAGCAATGACAATGATAATATTTATAATATTTTAATTTAGTAACAAATACACTAATTTTCAAGGGCGTGGATTAGTCGATAGCTTCAACCTCATTACTTGACTGGTACGGTATTTTATCGATTTTGTTCTCTAGTCTTCTAGGACTACTTTCGTATAGTTGCTAAATTATTCATATGGAAGCTTAATAGGCTATCTAGGCGACAGTATTAAGTTACAAGTACTAGTGATTTTAGTTATTGATAAAATAATCTGTCAGCTCGCCTAAACATAAAAACTGACACGGGAACTCATAAAGTTAAATCATAGATCGAGTTTCAGCTGCGTCTGGCCGTTAAGAAGACATTCACACTATATCATTTACATTAATTTTATTGATCCTGTATTCTTTCGCTGACTTTTGATTGCTGGAACTGTGTAAAACAAGTACAAATTTGACCAAAACAATCTAAAATAAAACTGTTATTGAAAATCCTTTACGTACATTTTCATTACTTTCTATTAGCATATGACATATGTACTCAAGAATAACTATTAGTGCTCTAATTATCATTTCCAACCAGTAAATTGGCAAAATCGTTTTTTGCAACGGGAAAAATACATTGCAGCATTTAGCTACGGGTTTTTTTACCATCTGAATTCATTTCTTGCCTAAGTCAAAATTTACCTTTGAAAATTTAAGGTCATCTATGCGAACGGATTTAATCGTTGTTACTTCCCATCCTAAAAAATGCTTGGCTTTATGACAAAATGAAGAATCGCATTCTCAATATCCTTATCTCTGAGTCATCAATATCTTCATTCTGATGATATTATCGCGTGTCTTTTATCTGGTATTTCCTTCAGTCATTTGTCTGCCGCCATGATGAGGAACGATCTTGAAGGGTTTTAGTCGAACAAATCGATCCTAGGACGTATTTTTTAATCTACTTAATCTACTTAATCTACCCGTCGCCCTTACTGAACTAATAAGTTACTGGGTCGTTAACTCCGGTTCTCAAGCACAGACACAAAGACACGTACATTGATCTCTACATATATACATCGAGCTTCTTTCAGTTTCCGTCTACCGAATCCACTCACACGGTATTGGACAGTCCGAGGATAGAACAGAAGACAAGGTGACACGCAGTGGCAATGAACCCGGAACCATGTGGTTGGGAAGCAAGCTTCTTATCACACAGCCATCAACATAATTTATCATTAAGGCTAAAGAAAATGTGGGTATTTTATTTCATAGATTTCTAAGATTTTTAACAGACGGTCTAATGTCTACTAATTTTGCAGGAGGATGGAGTCCATTATATCAGCAAATTATTTGATTGATACTTAATATGTCATTTTTGGAATTAGATATCGGTAAGATTTGAAATTTGAAATTAAAAGAGAACACAACACTGTGTTGGTAGTTGTCTAATGTTCAATGATTTCCCCTCTGATTGATAATATTCCCAAATTAATCACATAATACGCAAAGATAAAAAAAACACACTTTCATGTAATTGAAAAATTTGGAGTCAACGAAGAGTAAGTTTGGATATTTATTTTCAGTCACTACAATTGTTTACGCAACGTAGTTCTCCGGACGTGCAGGTACTTCATTATGCAATTTTTTTCATTTTTTTAAGTTATCAATTCACACACAACAGAAGCCCGAACACATAGCCGGAAGTACGTATAATACTGAATAGGACAGGGTTAAATTAGAAGGTGGACTAGATTTATATTGTACTCTACTGCATTCTTAACAGAATATAACATAACTATATATGTATATATATATATATAT
>NC_068982.1:119910002-119922327 GCF_001194135.2 Octopus bimaculoides
ATATATATATATATATATATATATATATATATATACACATATACAGAGAGACGGGCTTCTTGCAGCTTCTGTCAACAAACCCACTTACAAGGCTTTCATCGGCCCTAGGCTATAGAAGATGACAATTACTTAATGTTCCACACAGTGGGACTGAACCTGGAACAATATCATTGGGAAGCAAATTGTTACCAGACTGCCAGACCTGTGTCTGTGTATGTATATCTAAGAACTGCTGAATACCAGATCCGAAATCTTTAGAAGATGTAAACATATGGATAAGTTCTTGTTGCAAAATTGGAAAATACCACCTTCAATGAATTGAGTAGACTCTAAGCCCCTATCCATTCAATCTTATGACTTTATTGTCATAGGGGAAATAGTTCTATTTCTCCCCTTCTTTCTTTTCTCTGTTTTCTTTTTTGTTTTCCCCTCTTTTCAACTTTCTAGCTTTTAGATAGATAGATTGACAGACAGACAGACAGGTAAACAGACAAACAGTTAGACTGACAGACAAACAGACACAGACAAACAGACAGACAGACAGATAGATAGATAGATAGATAGATAGATAGATAGATAGATAGATAGATAGATAGATAGACTACACTGCGACAAATATATCACAATGTATTTTGACAATATTGCACCAGTTAGCAACGTTGAGCAATGCTTGGACCCTCTTCATATCAAGATTTTTTTTTTCGCCTTTTATCGATTCTCTTACCATACCATATAGCTGAGATGTCTGAACATATATCACAACAGTGACACGTGATGGACTTTGAAAAGAAAAATATCATTGTAAAATCATGTTTAAAATATTTCACTGAATTTCACATTGAGTTTTAATAATTCGGGTATGAATCTTAAAAATTTGTATTTTTCAGTACTACTTCTTACTAGACTAAAATAGTACATTCCTTAAAGTAACAGTTTATTTCAAATTACCGAATCTACAAGTTTTTTTTTGTTTTTTTTTTTCACTAGCTTCACTGTCTAGCACATCTTGATAATTGTATGGATCTTGTTGTATGATTTAATTCGGTTACCGTTATTTACTAGATAAAAATTTGATGGCATCAAGTGTTAATAAATAGTATACGATTGCAAATGAAAACAGACAGAATTTATGTGATTGGTGCACTGACCTATATGGCGTTTCGGATAAAGATGATAAGCTCTTTATATATTTTGAGAAGATATGGTTGTGAGTAGATTTAGGCTTTCTAGCACTAAGAATCAATGTTTTTTTAATGAACTTATTTATATTCCATGCAGGATCTTTGCATTTAGAAGCTGCATATTTTAGTATTTCTCATACTGTTGTGATCAGGAAAATCACGAAACGATGGAGAGTTTTGTTAAATGTACGCTATTTTATTGTTATGTCTTTCATAATAAGTACACCATTGTAGAGTTGGTGGATAAATTAGTGATAAATGGAAGTAATGTTCAAGTGAGAGTTGTTATAAAAACGCACGCTGTTATAAGAAATCAAATTGAAGAACACCTTCCAACTCTGTATTAAATTAATGGAATGCAAATAGTATTTCGTTTGATTCCTATCATGGACAATAGAATATGTTTATAAATTTATTAGCCAACTCTGTATGTTACGACGACAGTAAACAATACGTGTATACAATACGTGTATACAATACGTGTATACAATAATATAGGCGTATTAACATCATTTCATTTCGTTGCTACAATGAACCCAACCGTTGCTTTAACATTCAATACTATATATATTGCAACGAATGTAACAAATACTTTTCTGCAATATGTATCATACTGTGTTGACTAGTAAATTGGTAAATGCGAGTTGTGGGGGTGTTCTATAAGCCATTATATCAATGAAATGAAACATTGTTCATACACAAGTAATTTAATGTTCGAACTAATTAACAATGAAGTGTTAAATATAGAAGCAGGTATAACTGTTAACGTTACTCGATTTATCAGAAGTGTATTCATTGATTGTTAATGAAAGTGTCCTGCTGTTGACAAACATCTCGAAATGTGCTAATACTGCTCCCCACCTATTATGGTCCACGAACATATTCTATAAACGTATTGTTTGTGTAATGTATTGTTTGATAATGAATTTATAATTATGTTCTATATTACAATTAAATTTCCATCTTGTTTGGGCAACCCCTCACATCAGTGGGATTAGATATTATAGCAGGATATTTTCATAGAGATTGTAAATACGGGGACTTATTTTAATTGAAGAATTTACTTCAAAATACAGCATGAAAGACAATAAATGACTTCGTTTTTAAGATGATTTTCGGAAAGAAAAACATATTTATCAAAAATAGTTTCAGCTACGACATATTGTGCTTCTAATATGGAACGCTTCCATTTCCCCCATATCATTCTGTTAGAACTTGAACTTACGACTACGTGTTATGTATCATTCAGTCTATCGCGTGTGTGCCTGTGTGTGAGTGTATGATGGTTAATTCTGATTGGTTCTTTTCTTATCTATAAAACCTGCTGTAAATTGTTTTGCAAAAAAAAATGTTTTTTAAGCCAGTCTTACGTCATTTTGTTGAATCGTTTATTGTTAAAATTGTTTCATGTTTTTTAAACACTTTGTTACACTTGTTTTACTGCCTTACGGCAGCGTGTTAAAGATTTCCCCTTTCGAAGAAGGGTGTAGCACAAGTATTAACGATGGCGTACGAAAGCCTCACCTCCTTGGAGCTCACGTCTTCTGAGGAGGAACTACTGATGTATGTCGAAGTAATGGAGGAGCAGGTGAAGAAAATAAATTTTGCGGCTGTCGCCAAGAGCCACAGCAACGACGTCGAACTAACAGTACTTAGTAAATATAAAACTATGCTTTGTAGGGAGGGGTGCGACGTAAAGGTGTCCCCTTCCCAAGGAATTTTGAAAACTACCAAGGAGAAAACTATAATATATAGAACGTCCTCCATGAAAACAAAGAAAATCGAAATAATGACGACCACGCAAGTAGAAAAGGCCTTGAAACTAATCTGGCAAGAGATTTCGTACCTTGCCAGAGGAAGGAAGTTAGGAACAGTGGAGGTGCGCTTCCGAGAGGTAGCTACTGCCAGGTTACACTCGACAACCCCTTTAAAGACAGAAGAAATGGTGCTTCTACCCATATACCTTGGGAGGCGTACCACCAGGGTTAGGGCAGATGTACCACCAAAGATTGATGTCGCCTGGCTACTAACTGCCATACTGCTGGGCAGTGAAGATACGCTTGTGGTCCTCCAAGCCACAAGAACAGTTCATAAAAATTGGCAAGTGCAGAACCTGGATATGATTATCCAGGCGGCCCTGGAGGACCTCAGGAGGGCAGGACCCCGCGTTGCTACAAGTGTGGCCTAAAAGACCGCATTAGAACGGATTGCCCTCCGCCGCTCAAAAGACCCTAAGAAAAGCCCGTAAGCAGGGAGGAAGTCGCACCTCCAGCACGAACAAAAGAAACCTCAAGTGCTGAGGAAGAAGAAGCAAACAACGAAGGAAATTATTGGGAAACGGTCGGAAGGAAAGAGGGAAAAGGTACACCCTGTGAATGTCGAACAACATCCCACAGCCACCCAAGACCCACCCACACCCACTTTGTCCCACCTGCCCTATAGACACCAACCGCGCCCCACACCCCACCGACATAAAGAAAAACACAAACACACAGGAGCCCCAAAACTTCCCCTTCCCCTGCCTATGAAAAAACAAAATACATAGTGTTATTCGACGGTTTAAACAAAGAAGTCTGCAACGAGATAAACACTTGGGAAGATGCAATAACAGTTAATACAGCAGATTATACTAGGATACGGTGGTGTTTTAATTGCATACTGTCAAACGGGTATCAAATGTCAAAATTAGTTAACTACAATAAAGATTTTGAATACTGGGAGAAGACAATGGACACCAGTCAAGTACCAAAGTATAGAAACGTTCGTAATCTCCGAGATGTTTTCAATATTGACATTCTACAGGAAGATTTTGATTGCATTTAAGGTCGTATTAACAGGATAGATGAAGTCGCTCGGAGGTGGGGCTGAAAGGCTTCATTCATCTTTTCATTTTCATTTCATTTTTCTTTCATTCGTTTTTTTGTCACCACACATTTTGTGTAGTCCCCTCTATGTTTCACCCTTGTGGGTAATAAAGAAATCAATCTTATCTACAGTGTGCGCTCGGTGTTCTGTTTTCAGTTAGGCTATGACTGGAATTATATATTACTGGAATTGGACTGGTACTTATTACATTCTATTATACATTAGGAAGTAGTCTGCACTAAAATATGTTTTACAGAGTTTGGTGATGTACCAACAGTAACCACAAAGATAGAAAATTTGACTACACCACAAAACAAGGATTTAATTTACAAGGACTAACTAGTACACAATACTCTACGGAGGCTGAGTCATGATCCAGTATTTGAAAGGTTTGTTGAATGTTTGAGTGAAAGTAGACAATTTTGTTTTGATGTACAAACCATGGAGCTTGATTTCCTTCCTCTAAATTAATTTGCTCTTCTTATTAAGCATATGTTTCACGGGCTGAACAAAATTTATACCGAAAGGCTTGGGGAAATCATATTTGAAACGACTAGAAGTAAACGCGTCATATTACAACCGTATGAGTAAAACCTGAGTATTTCTAGAGAGGATATCTGAAAGAAACCGGTTGTAGTATCCAAATAAAATTTTCAAAACCGTTTACAGAAGTTTTAAGGACCGTGGTTGAAGTTTCCCTCTCAGTATGTGCAATTCAGAAAACTGGGGAAACAATAGAATTGATAAAATATTTTGAGGCGGGTTCCATGTATCTGAAATTAGATGCGGTTTAGTGGTTTGGATTTAACTGTACTAGAAATGCGATTTACCAACTTCCAATTCAAAGTTATTTGTATGCAAATTCCATTAAAGCAGACCTAATGTGAAAGGAAAAGAACGAAATTGTGCACAAGTAATCGGGAATAAGCACCTTCTGAGGGTGTGGTATTACATCAATGATTGTACACTTTCACTATATTTTCAAATACAACTTACTCGGAACTAAATAACATCAAAACTAACACAAAATTGACAGAATAAGGATAACCTGTGTGGTGTCTGCGTAGCATTTAATTATACAGGTTTAATTTCATCCACAGAGAACTATCTTCTTTAATTCGACAGAAAACTACCCTTAAATGTAAGATAAACATGCTTAAAATATCTCATTCTTAAATTTCACTCTATCTATTCGTTAGAGTATTTTGAAATTTGAAGTTATAATTAATTAAACTTCGTAGTTTTATAAATATTTTAGTTACAAAGACCTTTTATCTCTACCCATTTACCTAAAACTGAAATAAGCGTTTAAAATTCTGACAACTAGGGCTAAAAGTCTTCGCTCTCATTGCCATTTAACAAGTGTCTATAGTACTTTTTATAAGTAAAGAAATAGCAATAAATAATATATAGCACAGATAAAATTTTTGTCGTCATTGACATTTCTGAGACCACATTTTTCATATTCAGTTACTAGTACTTGATGTATCAATGAATAATCAAAAGTGTAAGGAGGAAGGAGGGAAAGAAAGATATAGCTTCAACATAATATTTAAAATGATTGATTAGTTTGTCTGATGCCTGCTGTCTGTTTATTATTTATTAGCAAGAATGCTATTTCAAAATGTGTTGTTTATGATACTTAATGATGAAACAATGATAGTCCATTTATTTTATTTTATAAACTGCCAACATTATCGCAAATAAAATAACAATCTGTACTAATATTTAATAATACAGTCATTTACTTGTCTGAATCAGAATACGGTTCTCTAACGTATTAGAATAAATTAAATTTGGGTGTTACATAACAAATTAATTTCTAACAGGGACAAAAGGTCACACGTTTTTATAGGGGAATAATATCAATTAATTCTGCTTATGCCGGAGAGTGTTACTTATTTTATCCCGACTTCAGATGGAATAAACTCAAAACATATTCCAGCAGAATTGAGCTGAAAACATAAAGCTGTACAGCTAAATAATACAGTATGTGTCTACCGACCTTTCTATATGCAATGTATAAAAACTGTTTAAAACTATGACTTAAATTATGATACCTTAGTATGACTTGAGGTATTGTTATTGCATATTTCTGTATTTGTGGATGTTTACAACTATCGAAACTCGAGATTAGAGATTATCGCTTGTCGTTGAGTATTTCCTAGCTGGAAAGGGGTTTGTTTGTTTGTTTTTTGTTTGTTTGTTTTCTTTTGCGTCAGACTGCGATACTGAAACTGAATATTTGCCGAAATGTATGCGAAATTGGCGTAACTGTAGACGGCGGGATTTTGTTTAGACGAACATCTAATCAACAAAAGATCGGTTTCTCTATTGAATAATTTTCCACCTACATGACCAACATGTGGAAAGATATATTGCTAGGAGAGTTTACAGCAGTGGATTTCAGGGAGGGGGTGAGATTTCTGGCTCAGTTGGTACTGGAAAAACTTTGTAGCAGGATGTGTGGTGAGGGGTGAGCTACGAAAAGGTAATTCTGAGTGCGTCTATATTTCTAGAAGAGTCCACCAGTGGTAAGTGGCCGCGTCTCATTGGAGGAGTAAGTGTGTTTCAGGATGATGCGCGGAAGACGAAATATGGAGACCGGTGAAAACGTGAAACTGCGCTCAGCGTCACAAATGGAGAGAAGAAATTTTTTAGAACAGATTGCAACCATATGGAATGATATATTGTAAAGGTATAGTAGACGCAATCAGATTATATGATGGTTGAATGATGTCAAATTAAGAATGTGAGAAGGCGGTGAGCTGGCAGAAACGTTAGCACGCCGGGCAAAATACTTAGCGGTATTTCGTCTGTCTTTACGTTCTAAGTTCAAATTCCGACGAGGTCGACTTTGCCTTTCTTTCTTTCGGGGTCGATAAGTCAAGTACCAATTGCGTACTGGGATCGACCTAAGCGAATGGCCCCCTCCCTCACAATTTTGGGCCTTGTGCATAGAGTAGAAAAGAAGTAGAAGTGTGAGCCATTGATATTGTACAAGATAAATGTGACGATGTCAAAATTGGCTTGTAGATGGAAGCAGAAATGCATGGGAAGATGACTGAATGGAGATGGAGGAAATAAATTCTAAGGTTGGGTGGAAGGACAAGAGAAACTCATGAAGAAGTTAATCTGTTCAAAAGTAGGAAATATTGCGCTGATTCAATCGTCGATATTAGTCAAGTATACATCTGTGGCGAATCTGGTGAGTCTGGTGAACTGGAATAAATTTGGACTTCAATGGAAGGTTTAGTGTCGATGGTTCCATTTGAGTATCCATTGCTAACCCAGTAACATTTATGTACTTGCAAACTTGAAAAGCTATACATACAAAATAACAACAATCACGATTTTAGCAATCTACCACAGTTCAATAATCATATGCATTGCGCACTTGAATTCACTTCATAAAATTTCTACATGTGAGCAAACATCCAAAATGCGCATAATCACATTCGAGATACATAACTAAACATACAAGCACCCGTGAAGATATGTCCTGTACTTCCTATGAATCAGCCAATACCTACGTAAGGATAATAAGAATATAGCATACACAGACAATAAACGTGTGTACACACTCAATATCACGCACATGAAATATGAGGTGTTTATATATGTAGCATACATTCAAACAGACAATACAGAGAAATGACATACGCCTCACATATTTACCATACTTTTTTACGCTCTTTCCTATTATCGACAGTCATTCTTTTATTTCTTAAAGGGTTAGTTAATACACTATCCAATCTTCACCCAATTCCATGCCCTTTTCTTTCTTCACGAGTTATCAATTGTTATTCCGAAATTTCATCGATTAACGATTAAACTCTTTACATGTGTGTAATAGTTTATTTATCAATCCTTTAGTAAAAGCATCGGTTGTCGATAATATGAAAGTACCTTTTTTACATCTACGAAAAGATGAAAAGCAAAGTGGTATTCGATAGGATTTGAACTCAGAGCCAGAACGAATTCTTCAAGGTTACAACAACTGCTAATACTTAACTTTACCAACATTATAAACAATAAATTTAATATCACATTGACTGGATCACAGTTCCCTTCAATATATATGAGATTTCCCTCAATATGAATGGTGTTGAAATTAGAGAAGAAGACCCATGCGATAACTTATTTTGCTGCTTCAATCTCTAGAAAAACACTGCATACTTAGCTCCGTTAGCAATTCGAGCCCAGTATATCGACATTATTATTATTGACTCTTGAGGGTGGCGAACTGGTTGAATTGTTAGCATGCCGGGCCAAATGCTTACCGGTATTTTGTCTGTCTTTACGTTCAGGATTCAAATTTCGCCGAGGTCGATTTTGCCTTTCATCCTTTCGACGTCGATAAATTAAGTACCAGTTGCGTACTGGAGTTGATCTAATTGACTGGCCCCTTCCCACCAAATTTCAGGTCTTGTACCTATATTAGAAAGAATTATTATTGACTTTTAGTCCGCCGTCAGCACATAGCATTCATTAAAATAATTTTGTTTATCCAGGTTGCTATTCAAATTGATTTTCAAGGAAATATACTTATTTCTGAATTTCTAAATCTTATTTCTTCTTAACTTCTGAGAAACGTGCCTAAGAATTTGATCTTCCCTGTCAAACACAAGAACCACATTTCACTATTAGAATCCGGCTTTATTTTTATGTATTGTTGATAAAGACGTTAATTATTGTTGTTGCTCTCCTTCAGATACTAAACAACTGCGATGGTGTTGATGAATGCCCCCCCCCCTTTGGCTGTGCAACAAGAAGAATGATTACGTTGCGCGTATCTTCTTTTGAAAGATATATTAAACCAATGTGTATATGAGTGCGTATGTGATGTGTGTGCATGTGTGATGTGTGTGTGTGTGAGAGTGCCCTTAAATGTAACATCCAGTTCTTTTCTACGTCTATACATGTTGTGGCAGTTCATATGTCAGCCGATTTACAACTCCAGTGTCTTTATACTGTGTCTTTATACTTTATAACCGCTGAGCAACATTTCGTTTGAGACTGTCTAGGTTACACAAATTCACTAGACTGCATACATCTACTCAATTAAAACTACATATGGAGACATCTATCAGGTCGTGTTCTTTTTATCCCAAATCCTGATACAGAAAAAGAAATGAGATATACTAATATGCATAATGACTATTACCAATCTCATGTTGATTTTCTCATCGTATTCTAAAACATTTTGGAATTTGGTAAAAATTCCACCAAATGTATACGAGAATACTTTTAAAAAACCTGAAATTTATAAAACATTCAGCTGTACCTAATGAATATCATCATTAAAATAAGTACAATCACTAAAACCACTTTTTCTCTGTGTCTTTCTTTACCTTCTCTTACTGCACTGGAACAGATATATACATATGTACATGCTTGTATATCTGGATATATATGCCCATGTGTAGCATACATACGCATATGGATATATACTCGTACACATGCACTAATATATACACAATTAAATGGTGTATATGTATACACAGATATCTATATATATATATATATATATATATATATATATGCTGTGTCTCAGACGTTCGACGATGGGGATTCTATTCATTTGTCTGATCGAATGCATTGCCTGGACATGAATTAACATTTAAGTAGCTGAACAGCTACATACAGTAATTCAGTTTTGTATAGGGTTCCCATGTACCCAGTTTCATTTCTGAGATATAGTTCGATGATAGTTAACAAGATACCACACAGTGGGATCAAAAGAGAATAAGGTTGCAAATTCGCGCGCACAGAGAAGTTACAACCCGTGAATTTAACGCCCAATGCATTACAGCAAAGGGGGAAATGCTTTGAATTATCAGAATGTGTATGCAAAGGAGATGACTCGGTAATCGAAACAGGATTTAAAGATCAAAATGATGAAAGTCTGCTCTAATATACTGGAAAAGTTTAAATCTAATGATGACAGTTTTGTTGTGATCTGATACAAGGGAAGGAAACGCGGGTGAATTTATGAGACGGAAATGAAGACTCCGTCTATTAACTGACGTCTCACAAAGTCCTAAAGACTTAAGAATTGCAAGAGCCACCGAATGACAGAGAAGATCGTGATTGTTGACGGGGGAGTGCAAGGATGTCATACTTCTTGATTTTCTGGAATGTGACTGCATTGTTGACAGCGATAAGTACATTGCGACACACAAAGTTTAGAGAAGTTCTCTGAAGGAAAAGACGGATCGAGAATCTCATAATTATCCACATTCCCCATGAGAGTGTATGACCACACATATCTTGGGCAACAAGTCAGGTAATCAGCGATTGCAAGCTCGAAACAGGTATGCCCTTTTTCCATCCGTTCAGTCCAACGAAAGAAAGACTTCAAGATGATGACACAATTAAAACTGGTTCTCAAGAAGTAGATATAATTGTGTTCATATGGAAAATTTGAAACAGAACTGGACTTCAACCATTGCGCGAATACATAGTTTGGTTCGTGAGGGAGAATTTGCTTATTTGACTGGAGTAAATATTATTCCACCAACATGCACAGTCTGAATGATCTATGACAGTTAATACAAACTTTACAGTCACGTTTCTTTACTTTGAACGCAACACGTATATATATATATATGTGTGTGTGTGTGTGTGTGTGTGTGTGTGTGTGTGTGTGTGTGTGTGTGTGTGTGTGTGTGTGTGTGTGTGTGTGTGTAATATATCAGTGGTGAAAGGAAAACAACAGAAATGCAGAGCTCCGAGCCACCCTCTTGGTATGCAAGTACTGTGATAGAAATGCGCTTCAATCTTAGGAAGAATCGGCCATGAAAGAAGCTGCAAGAAGCCCCTGATATGTTCGATTAAGTGACCTCTAGGCTAAATTGACCGTCTGTATAGACGAAAAGGGTCAATTATATATATGGTCGTTTATGAGGGTTCTCATACAGTCCTGCAGTTGTTGCTTCTTTGATTCCAAGGTTGTTAATGTTCTCGATTGGGGGTAATGCTGATGCTGGTATTTTAGGGTATTGATTTTTCGGTTTATTCTTTTTATTCTCCTGGTGAGTGATTTTCTCTGTTTTGGAATCCTGCATCTACTGTTCTTTATGAGTCATGAGGGTGTGTGTTTTGAGCATATGTGGGTGACTGTGTCCTCAAATAGTTGCCATGCGTTTGTGTTTGTTGTGGTATTGGAGGAAGCAAGGGTGAATGACCAGTCCACTTGCGATAAGTCTTGAGTGATCGCACTCCAGTTTGACTTATGTCAATTCATGTTATCGAATGGGTGCACTGGAGTTAGTGATTTATGCCAAATTTCTGGATGTTGAAGATTGAGGTTACAGAATAGTATATCATGATCGGAGAGGAAGGTTCTTTCCGCTGTGATGTTATGGAATAGTGTTAGCATGGTTACTTAGCACTAGGTCCAAGACACTTTGGATATTTCTGTTTGGTTCATGGACGAGTTGTGACAGGGAAAATTTATCAATAAATTTAAAAATTAACTCCACAGCTGCTTTGTCTGAACTTGAGATGAAGGTTCCTTGTCTAACAATATTAGTGGACCAGTCTACAGAGTGTAGGTTGAAGTCATCCATCTTCAGAATATTTCCTGGGTTACATTGCAGGAGGAAAGATTTGATCTTCTCGAGGCACTCTTGGAAATAGTTTAAGGTGCTTGTTGTGGTCTGTAGAGCCCAATCACAGAGATGCCTTTACCTTTGTTGTGTACAGAGATTGATTCGCAGTAGCTGTTGGAGAAAATGTCCTTGGTATCTGCGCTGACAGAATCATGGGGGAAAACAGCAACTCTACCCTTTCTTCGGCCTGCCCGATAAACGTGAATGGCAGTGAAGTCTCTGATCTTCAGTTCAGCCTCTAAATGACAGTCGTTTAGGTGGGTCTCAGTTGGGATAAAGAAATGGATTGGATGTGAGTGTGCTGCAACTCATCCCTCAATGTAGAGTATTTTTCCATTTTTGGGCCTTGATGGCTTGATTGATACCTTGGGTATTAAGGAAGAGTGTCGTTGTTAAGGCAGCAGCTTCTTTGCGTTTCTTCAGTATCCGCACGTCATGTTTGTTGTGGTTGTTATTATTACTGTTGCTACTCAGTGGCAGTAGCAAGGGTATTTTTTGCCTTGGGTTGGTAGTAGAGGTTGAATACTTCTCTGGATTTCTTTTACTAGGTTCAACATGGCTAAAAAAAGAAGATTGTTTTCTCGAGTCACTGCAGTTGTCGTTGCACCTCTGGATGCGGCCGCAATTAATGTTCTTATTACCTTTGTTCTTTTTTTTTTTTTT
>NC_068982.1:119922409-119924300 GCF_001194135.2 Octopus bimaculoides
GTGGGGGAAAGGAACTATTTTTGCCGTAGGAGGCGATGCAGTTATTGCAGTGATTGAAGTTTGGGGAGTTTGGATAAGGAACAGGTTTGGCGTGTTTGCATTTGTTGGTGGGAGCACTCACAATATTACCATTTTCTTAGTGCCACAATATTTACTAATGGAGCATGTAGTTCTCGGTAGGTGGGTAAAAGGGCAGCTTTGTTGCAGTAATATTCTCTCATGAACAAAATAGCGGCAGATATTAGGATTCCGTTTTGTAAGAGGATTGTGATGTTGTTGTCTGTTCATGGATGTTCCATAGTTGATGCGTCTAGTTCCTGGGAGGTGAGTGAAAAGACACTCTTGTCGCAAACACATCCTCTCACGGAGGGAATAACTGTAGATTTTTGGGTTCCGTTTTGTTTGTGAGGGCGAGATATGTGGCAATTGTTTGTTTACGGAAGAATTAGAGGTGAATAATTGTGTGAATGATTTGGTAAGGGTTGTTCTTGGTGAACTTGGTTGGGCTGAGATGTTAGTCATCCTATTGTTAGGTTGTAACGGTGAAGGACTGGTAAAGGTTGTGGTGGTGGAGACAGTAATTGTAGTTGATGTTGACGATGGTGACGACGGCGCTAGCATCGATAATAATGGTGGTGTTGCTACCGGTGGTGACGATGGCAATGTTGCTTGTGAGGATGGTGATGATGATGGTGATGGCAGTCGTGTTGTTGGTGATGGCAATGGTGATGGCAGTGATGTTGCTGGTAATGGATATGAGGAATTTGGTTGTCATGGTAATCATGGAGTGAGCAGATTTTGGTATGTGGGTATTAGTATGTTTGAAAGTTAACAGGGGTCAGTAGCGGCAGGTTGTTTTCCTTTTGTAGAATATTAAGTGGAATATTGTAAGATGCTCCTTAACGAGTTGGTAGGATTTCGAAATGTGCTTTAGTTTAGATTTCACTTGTTTGATTATCAAAAAGTGGGGCAATTTTAGAAGCAACGTCACTGAGCCATGAAGCTTGTGTGTTGGCTTTTTTGTGAAAGGTTAAGCCAGCTGTTGAGTGGAATAACAACTTCATTCTCTGTCCATTGAAGTTTCTTTTGGGCTATTTTGTTCATGGTGATAGAACTTGCTGTCTTTCTTTCGTTTGTTTTGCTAGTCAATAATTTAGGTGGATTTTCTTTTTTTCTCTATGTGATGGAGAAAATATAATTTTAAAAGTGAGGGGTGTTTGAGTTGTGCGAAATTATGTGATAGTTTTAAAATGTATAATCTTGTGTAATGTAACCGTTAGTTGTAAACATAAATATACGAGTAAAATGTCGTAGTGACAGTAGTTACTGTAAAGTGATTGTACTTTGTTTGTTAGGGGTCTTTTCTTTCGCTCGTTTTCCTCGTCAGTAATTTAGGTGGTATATCTTTTTCTCTATGTGATGGAGAAAAGATGATTTTCAAAGTGAAGGGTGTTTGATTTTTGCGAAATTTTGTGATGGTTTGATATGTATAATTTTGTATTTGTGACCGTTAGATGTAAACGGAGAGTTTTCAACAGAGATATACGAGTGAAAAGTCAAAAGAGTGTGTAAATTCTGACTGCTCAATAAATTTAATAAAATCACAGGATGCATGTTTACTTGCGTATATGATTAATAAAATCACGGGAGAAATTTGCTCTGAACTCACGAGAAATTATTTATTTTTCTACAGGTTGTTGCAGGTACTATGTGGTCAGATTTAAACTTCTGTTGGTATCATTTCGTAGCTTTCGCAAGAATTTGGAATTAATTTTTTGAAATGTTTGAGTTGTGTTGGTTTCTGTTTCAACTACTTACTAAGCAGAGCGATGAAAAGACACGTCTGGTTGCCACGGCTGTCTTATATAATATATATATATATATATATATA
>NC_068982.1:119924424-119930191 GCF_001194135.2 Octopus bimaculoides
TATATATTGTCACAGACACACACAAACATCTTATATCTATATATTTATATTATAGATATGAGTGTGCATGTGTTTAGAGATAGATAGATAGATAGATAGATAGATAGATTAGATAGATAGATATAACTACATGCGTACACACACTCATGTATATGCAAACACACACACACATACTTATATTGTTGACGTTACTATTATTAATGCAATAGACAACAAAAAATTTAATTAGAGATGTTTATGCGGTGAGAAAAAAAATTCATCGTATAATTATATCTAATTATGTCTTTGGAATATACTGCATTAAATACGTTGGCACTAAGCTATTGTTCTCTGTGTGGTTGACGTCGTCTCTCAGTAATTAAGCACATTGAATTATTTATATACCAGTGTTCCTGCGCTATTATTAATGATGTCAAATATGTTTATCTTAGTTAAATGTGTTGGAAAAGATAATAAAATAAATTTGAAATATCGAACACAGCGTTTAGTTTTCTTTACAGGTATTTACAAGTTTTAATCGACTTCATTTTGAACAATCTAGTTAAAATATTCTTTCGTTTCAATATTTGTAGTAATAGTATTACAGAAGCTAAAATCTTTGTAAATTTCAGAGAAATAATCCTGTATTGATGTTAAGTATTCAGAAGCTTTGGAGTTGATATATGATTTTTATTATATTTTTAGCAAACACTTTCTTTTGAAGCAGGTTTTTTGTAGTTATTTTCTACTTAAAGTTTAGGTTTCTTTTTTATTTCCCCTGCATACCACATTCCATTGGCTCTAAAATAGCTCAGATGTACCTAAAAGGAATATAACAGCGCTAATGCCTGAGTAACAGGAAAGGGATCTATATCTTAAATAGACAGAAGATTGATGATTCCGGGTGGTAAATTTAATCCTTGAATGTTTACCTCCTCCAATTCCTTACGATCAGTGAATATCAGTTCATACAATAAAGATGACAGAAAGGTTTCATCAAAACTCATGTTCCATGAAATAGTGCTTTTCTGGGTCGAGATTGTGTAAGACAATGATCATACCGATCTATAGTTCCAAGACATGTCGTGGTATTCCAGGTAGTATCAATGAATATGAATTTTACGATAATCTATAGATATTTCATCGTCTGTATTATAGATGCCATCGATATTTCTATATGCTGTGATATTCCTAGAAAATAATAGATCTCTAATGAATCTCTAACTGTCACTGATAACATCCCTTCTACTGATATATCGTAAGAACATATCTCTATTTTATTTTGCAGTCCCGTTATTTCCCAGTGCGCATGTGTTTTGTCATACAGCCATCCATCTACCAAAATTCTTGCCAGCGATTTTCTATTTTCTAATTGCTCTAAAAGGTTTACAAAGGTGCAAACTAGTATGATTTCATATACATTGTATTAATAACAGTGTTACCACTTCTTTGTATCACGAGAGAAATGTCACGGAAATCTCTACCTTGCAGAAAAATAATATTGAATATTCTATTACAACCATTGACACACCAAATGTTAACAAATTGCACATTTAATGATTAGATCAGCAGATTGCAGCTAATGAATCTCTTCAAAGGTAATTATCTTGCCTGGTGACAGATGTTTAAGCTCAGATATGAACACTGCAAAACCATCTTATGCACTTCCTTCATAAGATAAATCTATTGCATTAACTGTCGTGGTGTAAGAAGTAACTTTTTCCTTATTTTCAAGACATTAAACTAATGTAAGATAGAAATACATTTCTGCATAACCACCTGGATTATTTAAACAATAAAAGGGTTTGCTGCGCTGCTAGATCTCCAGCTGCTGAAATACTTGGTTCTGTGTTTCATCTTAACTTTCAAATAATCCATTATAGTGTAAGATAGTTGAAAAATGAAGGTGAAGGTTACAATTCATTCCATGTACTAACGAAATTGATTCCATTTCTGTGTGTTTTGTGAATAACTATATTTCCAGATAATTTGTGATGTTATCTTCCATCATTTGATCCTCAGAGATACCTTAGATTTCTACATTCTTGTCAGGTTCATTCAATATACAAATCATATCATATAGATGTCTTAGCTACAAAGAAAATTGCATTAATAATGCTTCTGCCAATCATCATCTCTTGCAAGCAAGATTATTCGTTTAGCAGCTATGTTTTAAATGTTTTACATCACATTCATGGAAATACACCATTTGCCTTTTGCACAGCGAGCTCGGGGTAAATTTGAAGTATATTTCCTTTTTTCGGGAAGAGCTTCGTGTATTAAAGACGACTCAACGGCATTGGAGAGCATAGATATAAAAGTTGCAGTTGAGAAAATGTTTGCTGACATAAAGGACTAGACGCCATCTGAATATTGGAAAAGAGTTAACTGTATCTTGATGATTCGCCCCAGGTATCAAAATGCCAACATCATGACTGGGGTTCAATGCTCTGAGAACATTGTGATGGTTATAAGACGTCACATAGACAGTTGCAGCTAAGACTACAAAGCTGTGGCTAGTAGGACGGGACAAAGCATACATTCTGACTGCGTCCGTGCTAATATTCATCCTCACATCTTTGAACATGGCTTAGGCTCAATTCAGACAGTTACGTGAAGCTGCTGAGACATGTAGTCCCTCCCTGAGTGAAGAGGGTTACTGCTGGAAGTCCGTATGTGTGACCACAGGATTAGGCTCATTGCCCATGTCTCTGGTAAGAAGATATGGTCATCGGAGAATTTCGACGACTTCAACAGCCATAATTTCTGGTCTCCTAGTTCTTCCGATTATAATCTCAAGGATTACTATATGTGGGGCTTGGTTTACACCGACCTCTCTGCTTGCAACAGCAAGTACGAGCTAGTGGCCAAGAACAAGGTGGTGTTCGAAGATCTTCCGAAGGAGACAGCGAGGAACACACACGCCAGGTTCCCGAGCCGTTTGGAAGTCGAAGTGGAAGTTTATCTTAACTGATATTTCACGTATGCAACTTTATATTGACTACCTGTTGACACTAAGATTTCCTCATGTTGGCGTTTGAGGAATTTTGTCTCGCATGCAGGGATCTTTTAATTCTGCTCGTCACAAGAATTAATAATTATTAATGTTTTATATGGTATTTGTATCCAAATAATTGCATTTATTTATTCTTTTCAGAGACAATGAGATTAATTCCTTCTTGAATTATTATTAGAATATGTGCATTCGGTAAGCCTGTTATTCTATGTAACCTCAGAGATTTTCAAATACAAAAGAAAGAATATTTCATGTTATTGCTACTAGATTTAATGCAATAGCATTTACGTATTGTAATTAAAACTGATTTTTCGGTGGGAAAAAGACAGCATTATTCTATACGTTATACTAATTTGACTACTCCTGCAGGTATGGGAGACGGCACTGGAGATGACATTTTTAAGAGAATGTACGGTAAGCAATCATTGTAAAACCATTTGGGCAGTATATTGGTGACAAAACTCCTGTTCGCAGATGTTATAGCTATTTCAAACATAAATATATTCTAATCATGTATCTCATCAGAAGCCTTCTATGCACTCTGTCTCTATCGCCTTCTATTTATCCATCTATTTCTCAGAACTCTAAAGCTAAAAATATTAGTATTATGTGAAGTACATGTGTTTGGCCAAATTATGTAAACAGCACTTTCTAATTGTTGAACAAAAAACGATTCACACGAGTATATTTGAAATATTACAAGCAATAACTTTTTGTTTCTATTCTAAGTGTGATCAAGTAACAATGCAATTGTGCTGCAGTGACATCCTTTTCCATTTCTCATTTTCACATTTCGTTATTTATTCTCTATGTTTAGTTTGAAGATTTGGAGGGAAAATTTGCAATTAAAGTTATTTCTTGATATATCTATGTCAAATATGTCTGGAAGGTCGATGATGTATTCATTGAGACGTGCATACTGCGACATACTAGTATTCGAAAAGATTATGAAAATATTTCTATCCTTCAATTCATCATTGAATATAGTTCTGGTAGGATAGAAAAAACACTTTTAACAAAAAGAGATATATAAATAGATAGACAGACAGACAGACAGACAGACATACAAGCAGTCAGGCAGACAGACAGACAGAGATATAGAATGATGGATGGATGGTTGAATGATAGATAGATAGATAGATAGATAGATAGATAGATAGATAGATAGATAGATAGATAGATGTGTGGGTAGGTACGTAGATGGATGCATGGATGGATGCATGGATGGATGGATGGATGATAGACAGACAGACGAGCGGGCGGACGGATGGATGGATCGATAGGCAGGCAGGAAGACAGAAAGCCAGACAGATGGACCGATAGACATACATACAGACAGACAAGCAGACAGGCAAACAGACAGACAACAAGCAGATCTGAGTTTACAAAAATGTTTTTTTCTTCTTAATTCCTCAAATGTAGTAGAAACTTATTCTTTTTAATCCTGTATATAAGATAGTGTTTCAAAGAGAGTCGGTGATTAATGAAATTAGAAAGAATGTCTTGGACAAAGGTTCGAAATAGTATGCAAATAATAAAGAATAGGAAATGCAACAAAAGAAAGTAAGTAGATAGGAATGGAGGGAAGGAAGGAAGGAAGAGCTAAGAGAATCATTGTTGCTAATTATGTGTGGTTGTTGGTTTTCTTGTCAACGTTGGCTTTCCTGCATTTTCTGTATTAACGAAACTTCCACTTTTACAAGCCATCTTAAACCGTATGCACTATTAGTTGTTTGGTGAATTTTGATGTGAGCATTCAAAACTCTAAAAAAAGTTATCAAAACTGTATTAATGAAATATTGAATTCAAGAATATATTTGATATAAGATTATGATTGTATTAAGGACATACAATAACTTTTTTTTTTTTAGTACGCGCATCATTGCCGGCGGATAGTACATAGCGTTTTATTTATGTATATTATGATTGCATATGGCTTCTCATAACGCTTGTATTTGTAGTATATATAAGTATGGAAATATCTGTCAATTCTCGAGTCCGCACATGGCTAGCTACACAACCTCTTCAATTCACAACCCAACGAGTTACAAAGAGATGTCACTATTTCACCGCTTCCCGTCATGCCTCTTACAAACTATTATAGTCAAATTCCATCTTGGGAATCTCGACCTTATGGAATCTTCTCCTATGCTACTGTTTCTCTTTTCATCAATGACTTATATATGTATGATAGATAGATAGATAGATAGATAGATAGATAGATAGATAGATAGATAGATAGATAGATAGATAGATAGATAGATAGATAGATAGATAGATAGATAGATGGGCAGGTAGGAACACAGAAAGTCAAACAGATGGGCAGACAGACATACAAAGAGACAGACAGACAAGCAGACAGATCTGAGTTTATGAAAGTGAAGAAGTTGTGCGACGCGAGAATTGACAGTTGCTTTCATATTTATATATACTAAAAATACAACCGTTATAAGAAGCCATATGCAATCAGAATATACATAAATAAAACCAGTAGGCACTATCCGCCGGCAATGAAGCGTCTACTAAAAAAAGTGATAAATATCGCAAATCGTGACTATAATTGGTTCTCAGTGTTTCAGCCCATTCTTCTTCACTAGCTAACAATTGTATGTATATACACATACAATAAATATCAAGTTTAAAGAAAGATAAGTACTGGAGGCCATTCATTCGAGTATGAAATTCTACAATGCGGTGCCCCAAGATGGGCTACAGTCTAGTGACTAAAACACATCATGTATCCAGCGTCATGTTATATATATATATATATAT
>NC_068982.1:119931746-119933623 GCF_001194135.2 Octopus bimaculoides
ATATATATATATATATATATATACATATATATGTATTATGCATATATATATATATATATTTCTGCAATCCATGTGCGATGATGAAGATACTACCGAAAATGTCGGTTATATCGCATATTTGTGTAAGACACGACAAGCAATCTAAAAGAGCTATTACTAAAACACTAAAATAATATACGATGCCAGCCAAAAAGGGGAGGTTGGGTGATGTATAAAACACTGTCCTGCGATCAATTTGCATAGTTACAAAATACATACATATAGTATCAACATAAGAAATATTGGTGGAAGATTCTAATAAAGCCTTTCCCCTAGTGCAAATACAATTGGCCGGATATTGAAGATTGGGTAGACGATAAAAAAAAAAGTATATACAATCATACAGGCTATCTATTCTGCTGATGTGAATATACCTTCGAAATATACCGTATATATATATATATATATACTGTCCCGCTTAAAAACTCTATTTCTAATAGTATTTTACCTGGTTGAATTTTTATTTGTTTCTGAAAATCTGAGCTTTTCCTGATTTTCGTTTAGGCATTTACTTACAAAACCAAGTGCACCAATTATTATTGGTATGAATGTGAATTTATAATCTGTGTATAGAAGCCAATCGTTTTAAAACAGGTGTCCTTTATTACCGTTTTTCTCTACGGTATATTTCGAAGGTATATTTACATCAGCAGAATAGATAGCCTCTATGATAGTATATGTATGTGTATATATATAATGTGTGTGTGTGTGTGTGTGTGTGTGTGTGTGTGTGTGTGTGTGTGTGTGTGTGTGTGTGTGTGTGTGTGTGTGTGTGTGTGTGTGTGTGTGTGTGTGTGTGTGCGTGCGTGTGCGTGGGGGTGCATTACATTAATACAAAATAATTTTAAATATTTTTCATGTGAATTAAACTTATGAAACAACATACGTATTTGATTCAGCCGGTGAAATTTATTGATAGAAATGTCAGGTAAGTTCTACGATGTCTGAGTTTGGGAAAAAAGACATTATAAAATTAGTTATAGAAAGTAAACGAAAGTGTATGTTTCTGGATGAATCTGTACAATCTGTGTGAAATTAGTGGAGCAATTGGATGTATTCTTCAGGGTAAAGTTTTGGGTTTTAGTACATGCATTTTATATACATAAAGAAAATGTTTTAGTTACTAAGATGAAAATCATTTTTATTACGAGCAATTACAGATAACATAAAGATTGTGAATTTTGTGATGCCGTTTTTGCTATTGCATAATCTCACATCAGCTCTTTTATTATAGTCCATTCAGACATCACCATCTTGCTTCTTTTAATTTTTCTCGGTTATTGCATATCAACGACTACCTTCATCCAAATTTTCATTGTCTTTTGTAGGAGGTTTGTGCTGTTTCAAGATAGTCGTGACCGCCAAACTATTATCATGTTGAAGTTACACCGCTACATTATACGTTTGATAATCAACATCTATTAGTCGGTATATTCTCGATACCAATGCCTTTGATTACTTCGTTTAATCTTCATATGGCGACTGCGATGTTTGAGGCACATTTATCAGTACATACAACGGTTGTAAAATTTTCTAGCATAAGCTGAATATATAAATTTCATATAGGCTCAGTTTCACTGCTAATATTAGAATGGCAAAGAATTACATTAGATTATCAAATAATTCAACTTCTTAGACTTTCCGAACGCACAGATGGTCTGTCTTTATAATAATGTTCAACAAATACTTAATATAGAACACACACACACACACAGACATATATGGATGGAGGGATACAACTGCGTGTGTATATGTTTTATGCCTATATATGTCTATATATATATATATGTATATGCTTATATATATATATATATATATATGTATGTATATATATATAT
>NC_068982.1:119934787-119935538 GCF_001194135.2 Octopus bimaculoides
ATACTTGTGCATGCCATATTTATACTATTTATATTTATACTAATATATGCGGCACTCCGTCGGTTACGACGACGAGGGTTCCACTTGATCTGATCAACGGAACAGCCTGCTCATGAAATTAACGTGTAAGTGGCTGAGCACTCCACAGACACGTCTATCCTTAACGTAGTTCACGGGGAGATTCAGAATGAAATACAGGCACAACAGAAACAAAAAGAAAGAAAGAGTGAGAGAAATTTGTGGTGAAAGAGTACAGCAAGGTTCACCACGACTCCCCTACTCGAGCCTTCTGGCGCTTTAGGCGTTTTCGCTCAATAAACACTCACAACGCCCAGTCTGGGAATCGGAACCGAGATCTCACGACCACGAGCCCACTGTCCGAACCACTGGGCCATTGAGCCTCCACTAATATATACATACAGAAAGAAAAAGTCAATATCTTCAACAACTGGGTGAAAGCCACTGTTTAATAATTTTACAAACGTTATTTTATTATGCCGAATATAATATAATTTTAATGATTTCCAATTTCTTAACCGTTATTTTTTCTCGGACAGAATATATACATACATACATAAATACATACATACATACGTACATACATACATACAAACACACACAGACATACAGACATATATATGCATATATATACATACACATGCATGCGCACCCTCGCACACACAAACACACACACACACTCACATATATATATATATATATACGTTTGTTTGCATGTACCTATATATATATA
>NC_068982.1:119935646-119939182 GCF_001194135.2 Octopus bimaculoides
AATAAAAAAGGAGCTTTAAATATATGTATATGTAGAATCTACAAAATAGACATTAACTGTATATATATATATACAGTTAATGTCTATTTTGTAGATTCTACATATACATATATTTAAAGCTCCTTTTTTATTCTGAGTTAAAAATCTGGTCGAACTCATGCCTATATCAGCATTTTCTCAGGTGTATTATATCATTCCCTGTCATTCACAGTTGTTGTTTAAAAGACAACGTGGTGTACAGTGAGGAGGATTTAGCTGCTATTACTAGAGTCTTCTAGAAATAGCAACCCATATAAACTCTCGTCTCCAACTCTATAATGATAAGCATGAATGTCACCTAATCAATCAATCTAACATCAAGTCACTGTCATTTTTCGTTAAATTTTTTCCTCTTTGCGTGAATGATGTTGCAAAGCATCGAAGTTATATAAATTATTGAAACTGGTTTACAATTCAAATTATTTGAAAATTTAATTCGCACATTCATCTCAGCTGGAAATAATTAACAAAACATTAAAGATTGAAATCGTAGAAGTAGTATTCTTATATCGATCAGCCATTTAGACTTTACTGTGTTATACAATCCTAGAATTTGATTTCCTACTTCGTTGACTTCAGGAGATTGCGACAAATTAACTTAGAAAACGAAGAAAAAAAAAACAAGCTGTCTGTATTGAAATCAATCGGAAAATAATAATACTTTAAAAAAATATATCAAGAAAATATAAATTCACTAATAATAAAGTTTTGAAAAATTGAAGATGATTTTATTCATCAAATGAACTTTTAAAAACAGACAATTTATTCATGATTTTATAGCTTGCCAAAAGCTAGTAGACAGTACTTGAGTTCATATACTGCGTAAATCTTATCTAATAGATAGCCGAAAAAATGGCCTTGATAATGATATTTGGCAGGTACTAAAAATGTAGATTATGTTCGACACCAAAATAATATTCCACTAGAACAAGATGACGTCAAAATATTCAATAAAGCAAGAGTAGCTATTAAGATGAAAACGATAGCCAAGTAAGCGTAATTTCATTTATGCTATATTTTATGAAATTTTACTTTTTTGTTTTTGTTACACATATAGTGATGTCCCATACCCTGAAATTAAGTTGACATGTCCAAACATTTTAATGTCCGAAAATGACAAAAATAAAGATTTTAGTATTTTTATCATTTGGCTATCTGGTCTATTATATTTATTACGTAAATGGTGGATGTTACCATCTCCCAAACACAAAACTAATAAGCACAAATAGCGTGAATATGCACACACACATACACGTATGTACACATGCATATACATACTCTTGTACACACACATATATATAGATTGAAAGGAAATTACAAATATACACATATTCGTACCGATATATATGTATGCGCATATATAGAAACATACCTCCGTATAGATACATGCACGTGTGTGTGACAGTGTGTAGGTATGTGTGTGCGCGGGAATGTGCATGTATGTGTATTGTGGGATCGAATGCAGGTCAACTGAGTCTGAAACACAACGCAATAGCATTAACGTCACCTGTGCCTCCCCCATTGTTTAAAACGATATAAATGTTGAATATTAAATAACTAATTAATGACTCAGTTTTTTCAGTCATTCTCATGTTAATTATACTAATTAAAACCAGATGTCTTTTTTTTTTCAAATTTATATATTTAACATTAATTTATAGTAGGTTCTACAACCAAAGTAAAAATTTTCGACACTTCTGCGGGTCCCTGATTCAGCGTTACTCTAAATCCGGCATTGGAAAAAGATCTACAGTGCCTCACACATTGGTAACTTAAGCATGTATATATTTCTGCTTAATTGTTAATCTGAGTCTGGTCTAATGGAAACAATATATATCAAAACAGCGTTCACTAAGTAAGTTTTACTTCTACGATTTGGTTCTGGGCTTTTATTTCGGATGGTTGTGAATTTTCCCAAGGATTATAAAAAGAAAGTAAGGGACAGAAAAAAAGAATATGGTATAAAGTAGAACATACAGTTTAGTAACGGGGCTGAAATCAACTGAGCATTATGCATCAATTGTATACTACTAAAGTTAATAGGAGAGTTATGAGTCAATTATGAATTCAGTGCTAACATTTGCCAGCATCTACGTATGATAAGTACTGGTAAGTCCAATAAACAAAGGAATTTCGAAATAGCGACTCAAACTTAGGAATAGTAGGTCGATCTCTCTAAAATCCCACCATAACGCCTTTAAAAACTTTACACATTCAGTAATTCAGGTAAAATGAGTACTTTTATACATTGATCTAATTGATCGAGTCACACCCCAGATTTTAGAACTGCGAAATATATTTACATGTTCACAGATTTACCATATTCTGTTCAAAGTCTTATATGATCATATTTCAAGATCCGATTTTACCCTGTATACTGTGAGATTTTGTTGTTTTTCTTTTTCTTATGGCGTATATGTATTTGCTCCTGTTTGGGAAATTTGAACTTAAACCACCGGCATCTTGCTTAACATTAGCATTGACTCGGACAAAACAAAACCACACTTATTTTTAAGTACCTGTTTCTGCTTTTGTTGCAATTATTATAGCTGCTGTTTACTCACGGATAAACCGAGTAGATTTTTAATCAAATGTGTTCTAGTAAAATTATTCATAGTATAATCCTCAATCAAGTTACTCGTCCTGTATGTCTTTCCATTTTTAAGACAGCAGAGTTGTGACCTGAGGTAGGTATAGTTGCAATTTCATTCATGTTGGGTAACCATGCAGAGTTTTTCTCAATGACTTTCATAAATTGCCATGTACCCTTTTCAGTAACACCGAAATGTCAGGGCACCATTTATTCATGTTAAACAAAATATATATTATCATACTTAAGATTAAGCTATTTAGTCTACTCAGTAATAATATTTTGAAATAAATTTCTAATTTTTTATTAGATTTTTTTTTATATTATTCATATTTTATTATTTTGTATTCATCCCAACCGAAAGACATTTTGGTGAGGTTAGAAATATTTTATGTGTTTATTAAGTACCGAACTAAATTACAGCTTTGAACTGTGGACACTATTCATATCAAAATTGACGTTACGTGTGTACATGTACACACACTCTAGCACATATACACAGTTAGACACCAACACACACACACACACATAAACATACACCCACACATATATACATACGCAGACGCACATACATACGCACACACACACTCACTATTTCTCTCTCACACACATAACACAGACATTTATATCGAATAAACTTTTGTATGTTTATGTATCACTGTGCGTGTGAATATATAACTATATTTTTTATACTTATAAGTGCAGTTCATACATACATAAGTACATACATACATACACATGTACTTATGTATGTATGTATGTATGTTTATGTGCATGTGTGTACATATACCCGGGGTGGTGCACACGCATTCATAAATGCTTGCATGCGAGCGTGTAAGTACATATTTATGCATTAATATATATATATATATATATATATATATATATATATATATATATATATATA
>NC_068982.1:119939406-119940780 GCF_001194135.2 Octopus bimaculoides
TGTGTGTGTGTGTGTGTGTGTGTGTGTGTGTGTGTGTGTGTGTGTGTGTGTGTGTGTGTATGTATGTATGTAAGAATGTATATATGTTAAATTTCTATGCACAAAGACATAAATGTTTCAGTATGTTTAATACTGTATACGTGTGTATAATTTACTGTGTCTATATATTTAAATGCTATTTAATAACTCAATGACTAGACATCACTTCATTTACACTATATTGTGGATTTCTTCCTATTCAGTTGTGCATCTAGCATATTACACGAGAAATTGTTTAATTTATTAAATTATAGTTTAATAATTCATATAGCTTTCTAATATTTGTAGCATTTCATCTCCCAACCCTCCATTAATGGAAAAGTTTAGAAACTAAGTTTCTTGCAGGTCACTCTCACTGAAATGCTGAGTAACGCTCATTAACCACTAGACCAGATGCCTTGATTCTTATATAGCTTGTACAAATATATCAGTATTGGAGTGTGGTTTGGAACAGGTAGCCTACAGTTTTAGGAATGATGAAGTTACTATAAGACATCTAACATATCTAGTAGTTTCCAATTTTCGAATTTACAGTACCTTTGAAACTTTGGATCTACAGTAACTGTGTGTCCTTGAATCTATATTAAGTTTGAATCTTAGCATATGTATTATATTTGAGTTTTTGCATTTTCTAACCAGAAACATTTAGAACGAATAAAACCATTAGTATTGACTTATACGTATTTGATCGTTTACGTTTTTTATGCAGAGAAACTGCAATAACTTTATTTTTTTCATGTTTTTTCCAGATATTTATCATAGTCTAATTAGAGGAACTACCCCAATAATCCCCAGAAAGGAAATAAAATTAATCATAAGCTTCACGTCATCCCTGTTATACATAAAGTGGAGTGAATAATATTCAGTTAACTATGGCCAATTAAAGTGTTTACATGTTTTGAAAGAAATACTATGACCTAATAAAAAAAGAAATGAAAATAACTGCAAAGGCTTGTACAGCAATTCTTTTAAATACTAATATTTACAAGTCATATAGTGATAATCAGAAGAGAGATTACACTGTCGTAACTGAGACGCTCGTCTAATAAAAGTACAATTTCCTTATTATATATGCTACCTACAGTCGACAGATATCAAGATATATGTGCAATGAGTTACCTGTGCTCAACAAAAGGATTACAATGGGTATGGTGTCAAATCCAAAAGCTGATAGTATTATACTCTATATACCTTTCCATCAGTAGGTTGGCTCCTAATGAGAGCAGATAGCTGTGGTGGTCAAACTGTCTGTCATTTGACATATTTCTCCAATCACAAATTCATGTGAGAGGGATAAACAGATATATGTATATATATATATATATATATATATAT
>NC_068982.1:119940927-119943453 GCF_001194135.2 Octopus bimaculoides
AAACATCTCTCTAGTTGATATTAAATCTCTATATATGTCTGTATGTATGTATACGTATGTGTTTGTATGTATATGTATATATTTATATATGTGTGTGTGTGCACGTGCTTTTATGTATATGTACGTTTAGGTATCTTTGTATGTTAGTGTAAGGCGTATGTGTATATGTGTATGGGAATATTCTTTCTTGGTGTAATATTCTTAATAAGCCCCAGCAGCTTATAATGTCACCATTGATATGGTTGCACATAATCAACGATTTTGACGTCGTTGATCTTTGTATATATACACATATATACATGTGTGCGAGTAGGTTTATTTGTATATCTATTCGCATGTAGCTGTGTATGTTTGTGTATGCGTGTCATGAGTCTCTATGTCTGTAAATATGTCTGCATATGTGTGATTGTGAGTGTAAATTTCAATTTCCAATGTTGTCAGATTAATTTAATTAGTATCTTATTGCAAGATTGTACTTGAAACGAGAGAAATAAGAGAGATAAACTGTCATTTGTAAAAAATAATTAATTCTCAAAGGTCTTCTTTGTTAGAAGATAAGCCTTTATCATGAAAATATCTCAAAATCCGATATCGTTATTTGGGAATTCGACAAATGTTCCACGTTATTTGCTAAATGTTTCATATCGCATCTAAATTTATGTAAATGAATATCGTCTATAATATCTCTATGGCACCGTGGAGATAACCAAACATCTAATTAAGCTTTTCTCAATTAGTGACTGTCGAATGCAAAAATGACTTTTAACGTCTTCCCTACGTAATTTTAATTCCTTTATTTATTAATAATGAACCTAATTTGATGAGGCACCAGCGATGTCTTCATAAATACTTTATATTCCTATTTGTACTTGTATCTGTTTTTTCAAAACACGTATATCTCTTACTTCATCAAAAATTCTCTCTTTTTCTATTTCTCTCTCTCTCTCTCTCTCTCTCTCTCTCTCTCTCTCTCTCTCTCTCTCTCTCTCTCTCTCTCTCTACCTCTCTCATATGTCTTACTATTTTAACATTTTAATGCATAAAGTTTCATTTTCTTTGTATTTGCTTCTCGTTTGGTATTTAACTCACTAGATCTTATACTATAATACTCCACAAATACTCTACGAGGCAGCACTGTATATTATCTACGACAAAGATGGAAGCTTGTCATTGTCGATCTGATAGAAATAGGAGACAATTTTTCGTCAAAACATACACACCGAACACATTAGTTAGGGCAGATCTTGCTACTCCTAATGAATAATAAGGTCACGGCTGGAAGGTGCATTATCAGAGTTAAATTGGGACTAAAATGCAATAATAACGACAACACAACATTGCCGTCATGAAAGACAGCGTAAGCGTTCATGTAGTTCTCAATCTGGAAGACACATCAGCCAGAATACCTTCAAATCACACTTTACTCTCATAAATGTGGACGGAAGCATAATGTAGTATAAAATAGACACATGTATCCTGTATGTGCTTGCTTCATGTAAATCTTGTAATAACCATCTGAAACCACGGTGGCAGAAGCATTAATAAGAAAATAACCACAAATCACAGTTGCTTAAGGAAACATGAACAATAAATGATGACATTGTACTGTAGAATATCATTATATTTTACACGGCAGAAGCATACACCATTTTTTCAACTCAATAATCTAAATTATAATGGAGAAAGCTGCTTATTAATTAGGTATGTAACAGTTACTAAAAGTACTAGAAGAAAGCAATTATGAGACGCATGACCATCTGGTAATTTTTTCTAAATTCATGTTCCAAGAAATTTCCTATAATTTCGAATTCTGAGCTTTATTAAAATTTTATTAAATTTTTGAACTTCAATTTTTCACAAATTCAAATATTCGTTGCATTCACTGCGGAGTATTCCGTTTTCATATTCAAAGTCTTTCACTTTCTATTTCAATGTTTTCATTTCAAGTTTTAATTCTCTATTTGGAAAACCCAGTTTATTCTATATACGTAATTTAAAAATATTATTGAATAAAATTTTTTTAATATACCGTAAAATAAATTAAGTGATTTTGTTGTTATGGCTGTTTGGAACGCTATAATATCTATCCGGACCAATAATAGCCTTACAATAATAACTATCCGGACCGATTTTGGTCATTTAAAAAAAATTAAAACCTATGGGAGGAGCCTGTTCGGTAAAAAAAAAAAAATATTTTCAGTGTAAAAGGTGAACAATTAAAGGGAGGTTTGGCTGTTGTTTCTAGCACAATCCAAACCAAAACTCTCACATGTATTGGTGTCTTTTCAATATTTTTCTCACTTTAAACACATTTTATAGAATGATTATGCCGAAGTAGCACACACGTGGTCCATTGGAGGAATATAAGCAACAAAAATAATTGTAATCTGAATTTTTATCCTCACCTCAATCAAGCAAAGCCGTGTGTGTGTGTAAGAAAAAACATTTTCTAACAGAAAAGTTTACTATTAAAATGAGTTATCGTTTCCGTAACTCTTTCTTTACATCACTGTGGATAAATGCTAG
>NC_068982.1:119943463-119947910 GCF_001194135.2 Octopus bimaculoides
AATGTATTTATGCTGACAAAAATATTGAAAAACATCAATACATGCGCGAGTGATAAAGAAACGTTGAGGGTTGTCTTGGGATGTGCTAAAAACAACAGCCAAATGTCCCTTACATCACTCACTTTTCCCTCTGAAAATGGTAACATTTTTTTTTTTTTTTTTTGCCGAAAGGCTCCCCTCATGGTTTTGAAGTGCAACAAAAATTGGCTAAAATAGGTCTGGAGTAGGGTGATGAGAGAGATGCATGGTGTAAAAGACTTTTTTTAAAACTTTTTTTTATGCAAAGATGCCTCCACCTCCACCGAATCATTTTCGAATGCCGTAATTTAAAAAATGGGGAAAATCCCCGTCAAAGCAGAGTAGTTCTAACTTATTTGGTCTTCCTGATCCGAAACTTTTCTCCCTACCCCCTCGGCAATAATTCTGCCCACAAATTTCTTTATAATCGTAATCTATTCCGTTTGAACGCAATTTGTATAAACTTTCATTATAAGATACCCATTTTTCTGAAAGTTATTAGGGGTAACGGCGGATCATGAGATTTTTCCCTAACTCCTCTCTCCACCCCTTAGAAAAATTATTTCCCGTAAATCCCTATATACTCTGTCGCCACAACATCTAACCGATATTTGGATAAAATTTCCTTAAAAAGTATCTATTCTTCTGAATGTTATGAGGCAACAAATTCGGGAGTGTATGCATCTGTAGTTACGCCGTTTTATTTATACGAGTTTTTCATTTCATCTTTATTTCATTCATTCTTTGCAATGTTCTCTCTCCCCACTCTCTCAAACACACACACTGCAAATCTTACAGATGGGCTGCTGAATTGAAATCTCTATGTTGCTTTGAGGGGAAGGCAAAACTTGATAAACTGCTTCCCCTTCCGTTGTTGGACTACCTTTATGTCTGTTTAAAAAATAGAAATTATGAAGTGATAGAATAAGGAAATCAATATTTACTAAGCAAGTGAGCGCTATTATACAAAGAAATAAATTGACGTAAAATATAAAAATTATTAGAATTGGGAATCAAATGTGAAACTATTATCAATGGTCTAGTAGAAAACTGCCCAGAGTGCGGTCTTTCTGCTAGTCTTTAGAATAGCTTTACGTTCTACAAATTTGCACCATGGTCAACATGACTATATACGCTTTTATTCATCAATCTAAAGAAAGGAATAAGGGACGGATGTATGAATGATGATCAGTGAAATTTCAAAATATTAATAAAAATGTGTTTACTTAGTTTTGGATACATTATTGTCAGCTCATTTTATCTTTATGTTAATGTTTGCCAAGGTGCAGCACCATTGTTGTAACAATAACATTTGATATATAAGAAAATTTTGTGATATTGTGGCATTCTAATTAATCATAAGAACATTTATAAAGAAATAAACATAACGATGAAGTAAAACACAATGTCACACTTCATTCACTGAGAATTTATTTAAGTATTGATTTCCTTTATTAATCTACTAGTTTTGCTCACTGAAATGTGCCTATCCTATCGCACAGGTTTCTAGAGCATACTCACAAATACATCTGCTGAGAGGTATATATTTTATTGACCTCGTAAATTGAAAGGCAAGTGCGCCTTGGAGGAGCTTGGAATTAGAATGTAGAATTTAAAGTGAGAACATATGAACTGAACTCAGTATGTAAATGTGTGTAATGAAATATTTTATGGTATTTTGTCAGATTTTGCCGATTCTTCCAGTTACTCGCTATAAGTTCAACACATACTAAATGATCGCAAATAACTAATAAATATAAGGCTTACTGCAGTATGCCGTGCAAGCCCTGCAAAATTGGTTGTTATTTTATTAGTTTGCTCTGGTGAGTTCAACGTTTTCCACTTGAGAGATTTGGCACCTTACTAGATTTACCTATAAAAGCAGGTGTTATCATAGAGAAATGACTGGTTATTTCAAACAACCTTCCTCTCTATATAGAAAAAGAGGGTTTATCTCGTTTTTTTGTTATATTTTTGTGTTCTACAAGCGCAGATAATTCCAGACTAAGTAGTGCTAATATAAAAATTAACCCAACACTGATCACCCTATCCTTTTAGGGGTATTTCGAGTAAACTGTAAAATATCCCTTGCCTGTATTACAAGTTTAAGGTGATGTTTATGGAGAATTAAATGTAAACAGATAAAGGCTCTTTCCTTGTACCAGAGAGGTAACCAGCTCTTGTCTAAAAATACGGAAAAGGACCCGGTTGCTATTGTTTTTGTCATTTGCAGGTATGATTGTTATTAAAACACAGTAACAATCTGTTCTGCTGGTGTATCTAAGATCGCATTACACATTGTATTCTTCAGTTTTATGTAGGCCATGATTTGTTGAATATTTTGCATATCGAGTAATCATATAAATGTTCCCGTTACTAGTTCGAAGATATTTTGGTTTATAGGTGTCGTTCTGATTTTTTTTATGGTTGAAATAGTACAATTTTAGTTTTATGATAGTGCACTGTTTTGTTGGTTCAGTTAATTAGTGAGATTTTTGCGAAAAATCTTATGTTAATAAGTCTAAAGGCAAAACAATTTACTGTTTTGGTATTTTTGTTTTATAGTTTGTATTTATTATTATTTTTGTATATTTGGTTTGTATATTTGGTTTTAATTACCAAAGTTAACGATGCTAAAGAAATCAAATGAATTGAAAATGACCAGATTAACTGAATCTGCTATTTACAGTGAAATTCTAAAATAGTTTTATTTTCAAACTTGCATTTATCTAGATATCATTTTTATTGCTTCAGAGTCGAAGTATCTACTGTTTCATAATGCACACATATGGCCTCTCAATGACATACGATAGTGGATATACAAAAGTATGTGTGTAATGTTATACATTGTTATTTGTCCATTTTTTTAGTGAGCGAAGTTTGTTTGAAGGTACTGACCCAATTCTTCTTGAAGTAGCGTGATTTCAATTCAATTTGTAATGTAAACTTAGATATAACAAATATAAAAACAAAGACGTGTGTGTTGTACAGGTTGGAGAATATAAAAGAGTTTTTAAAATTTTGGTTGCCGTCATTTAGCGCTGATCCAGCAGCTATGCAATTCAATGCATGCCAAGTTTTATCCTCTTTTCATATAGGCCTAATTACAAACTTGTTGAAATCACCTCAAGCCATTCTTAATCCCACATACCTACAATAATTTTTTTAACATAGCGTATTTAGAATTACCATACTAAGCTTATCGTTTCTTAAGATATTGAGATATGAGTGAATAATCGTTGCTAGTTCTCGTTGATCAAGGAATGATTTAGAGCTTCTCTCGTTGACACAGGATATACAAAATGCGATTACTTTGAGTTGCTTAAGAAACTAATTCTCCACAGTATTTAGAGGGATATATATTGCCTAATCGCTTTCACGATACAATTTTCAATTGTTGGATCAACGCAATGCCAACGCATTAAACTAAGGTGTGTTTCAGTATTCCACCGATATGCATACACGTACAGTCATACTTGCACAAAAGTTGTTTCACATACTGAGATTCCTATATCCTTGAGGTAGAGGTACAGTCCAACCGACAGCTTTTAAAGCATTTCCACCTGCCGTTCTTTCATAAGATTTAGGTCAACCCGATACTTAGACACGATATTATGATAATAATGACAAGAATGTTCGGATATACTTGCATCTCATGGCGTCTCCTTTTTTACACTATTCGGTTACGCTCTACCTTTATGTTCTATGTTCAATGCTCAACTACATCAACATTTCCACATCGATCAGATTAAATGTATTTAGCCTTGCTATTCCGCCTATTAAGGACTATATTATCCAATCTACCCTTTCTGACAGGCGCCTATGATAGATGTAGATGGCAAAATACCTACAATCCACTCTAAAAGTTATTTTCAAAGATCAGCAACAGGTACGAACGCGAGGGAAGGAGCAAGATAATTTACAAGATTATGGATATTTCTATATCTCGATCTTTCACGCTCTTCAAAAATTTGCTCTGCGATCTTCAGTAGAAATATACCAGTTAATATATAAACACATTTGTGTGTATGTATTGGTATCTGGGGTGAATTTACCGGTTGGTACGTATATTTCTCGTTTATACATTAATTGGTATCTTTCTCCTCAAGATCGCAGAGCAATGTTTTTCAGAACGTGAAATCTCGAGGTATAAAATTATCCATAATCTTGTATATTTTCTTGCTGATTCCTTCGTGTTCATGCCTGTGTTTGATTTTTAGAGAACAACGTTTAGAGTGGATTGTAGATATTTGACATCTACTTCTATGATAGGCGCCGGTCATGTCTGGCAGCCCTTATTATAATTATATTTTTATAATTATATACGTAAAATAATTATTGTTACCTATTCGGTCATATGTGCTAAGCCACTGATACAATCATCTTAAATATATATATATATATATATATATATATATATATATATATA
>NC_068982.1:119949218-119949700 GCF_001194135.2 Octopus bimaculoides
TGTGTGTGTGTGTGTGTGTGTGTGTGTGTGTGTGTGTGTGTGTGTGTGTGTGTGTGTGTGTGTGTGTGTGTGTGTGTGTGTGTGTGTGTGAAGTGCAATAGCCCAGTGGTTTGGGCAGCGGACTCGCGGTTATAGGATCGCGGTTTCGATTGGCAAACTTGGCGTTGTGAATGTTTATTGAGCGAAAACGTCTAAATCTCCACGAACCCTGCTGTATTCTTTCACCACAACTTTCTGTTTCTCTTGTACCAGTATTTCAAAGGGCCAGCCTTGTTACAATCTTTGTCACGCTGAATCTCTCTGAGAACTACGATAAGTGTATACGTTTTTCTGGAGTGCTCAGCCACTTGCACGTTAATTTCATGAGCAGGCTGTTCCGTTGGTCGGATCAACTGGAACCCTCGCCCTCGTAACAGACGGAGTGCGACGATATGTATACATACACACACACACACACACATATATATATATATATATATATA
>NC_068982.1:119949903-119957403 GCF_001194135.2 Octopus bimaculoides
ACACACACACACACACACACACACACACACACACACATATATATATATATATATATATATATATACACATATACATATATGAAATGCAATAGTGTATCAATTACTTCGTCCGTTACACTTTAATTACTTAGACCCAAGCTATCGTTTGTATAGTCAAACCAAGTGCTATCAATTTAATTGCTTGTTTTTCCCCTTCATCAAATCATTTTTGATGTTTCTATGGCAATCGATGTTACACACGAAGGCGTGGGAGAAAGTGTCCTTAAAATACAGAGATATTTCTGTTTTTTTTTTATCTATTGTATTCTCTCTGACTGAAAATATTTTGAGAAATTTCCTTCTCTAATTAGTTGGAGAAATCTTTGATTCCATTTCAAACCGGAAAATAATGAGAAAGAGGTGGGCAGAGGAACCGACGCGAACGATAATAAACAGACAGGTTAAAATAAAATACAAATAGTGTTTTGAAGTAGAAAAATGACTTGATGAACAAAAAAGGTGCAATGTACTGAGAGGGATATTTTAATTATTCAAATTGCATTCCTAACATTTTTCATCAGTGTGTTTGATATCACTTAACATTGAAATGGGAAACTATATAACCCTTTCCAATAAAATACTGACTTCTATTCAAAAGGAATCTTTTCACTTTTTGCACATGTATTAACCTGAATATAACTGACAAGTACAGATAGCGTAACCAGCGCAAATGGCGTATACCAATCGGTACAGTAATATTAAAATATGAATATATCATTATTAATGATAATAGTATTGCGTTAATAGGTTTACAAGGCCACGCATTCAGGCTAAGTGCAACAATCGATTAAATCAATTTCAAATTTTTCAGTGTTGTTTATTCTTTCACCACTAGAAGATTTTAAGCTGATTCCAGAAATGTTTGAAGCCTGAACGTAAAGGAGCAACTCTATGTCCCGCAAACTCGGTACGCTACTGCTGAATGTGCTCAGTGAATTACTAGCAGCTGCATAGTAGTAGTAGTAGTAGTAGTAGTAGTAGTAGTAGTAGTAGTAGTAGTAGTAGTAGTAGTAGTTATAGGTATTCACCAATAACTAATGATCTGCTTTTAGATAGACACAAAATGCATCTTGCCTAGCGTGTTAACGATTCTGAGAGCTCGCCGCCTTAATACAATAACATCAACATCAACAACAACAACAACAACAACAACAACAACAACAACAACAACAACAACAACAATAATAATAATAATAATAATAATAATAATAATGATAATAATAATACTTTCAGTGCGGATATCAGAATGGAGTTAGGACTGAAAAAGTGTGGTGTGAGTCTTGAAGAGAGGCAAAATCAAATGTATGGACGGGATACAGATACTGTCGTGGAGGTTATGAAGCAGATAGAAGAGACGGACTATAAGTACTTGAGGATATTGGAAATGGATAAATTTATGGAGAAAGAAATAACAGAAAAATTTAAGGTAGAGTACATTAGACAAAATGACAAGGAGGTTGCTGACTAGATTTGGTATACTCCACCCAAAAAGTGACAGGCAGACTGTATGTACCAAGAAAAACAGGAGGAAAGGGACTGATTGGATACGAACACAGCATAAGAGCAGAAGAAAACATCATAACATAGTATGTAAAAAACGCCACGCACCACTATTATTGGAAGTAAGAAAATCAGGCTTGTGTAGGATCCAAGTTTTCAAAGATAAGGCACTGTACAAGCACTTGAGAATGAATGAAACTGAAAATAATACCTGTATTATTCCACCCAAGAACAACAATCGAGAAGTATGCACTTTAAACTTGTTACACGAAAAGTACGAAAATCTACACACGTAAACCTTTTAACACCGGAAATGAACGGACCGGTACCCTACGAAAATGATGACCGTCAAAAAGAGCTGGACGTTATTCTTCATGTCCCACAAATAAATTTTTTAAGAAGCATAAATGAACACGTGAAGAATATATTTCATTCCTGCACATTTATTTTACAGCAGTGCTCTACCCAAAAAAAGAAAACACAACGTACACTTATAAAAGCTGGACGGAAAATAACCTAGATAACGACTTGGATACAGCAATGAACCCTAATAAACTAGCTAACATACGAAGATATATTCTCAAAACAAAAAAAAAAACAAATATATCAGAAATAGAAATAGAACACTTAAAAGGAAAAATACAAGAAAATGTAGAACCACACAGCAATGCCAAATGATATCATAAGCAATGGGACTGTAAAACACGAAAGCACACGTAACATTTCCAATAAAAGCAAAGTAAACAACGAAAGACAACAAACCCAGACCGTAGGAATGTATAATGATGGAAAAATGCCCCGAAGCAGATCACCACAGATAAAAATATGAACAAGAGGGAATACGAAAGAAATCTAAAACCTGGAAACAGTGAAGACGACCCAAATGATCATGATACTCCAAATATGAGCATCATCAAAGAACTGAAAACCACAGATCTCAGTATGGACCACCGATTGTACCTGCGTGCCCCCACCCCACCCCCCACCCCAGTAGCACTGCCGATCCAAGGGCAACTGGAAATCATCCATGATAGTTCCTGACCGGAAAGTCCTTCGGAACACTGGCCATTTCTTATCCGTCGACACCGAGCATCTCTCCGAGAACATCGTCACACTTCCCCACCACTAATCCTTTATAAATTGCTAAAGTGCAACTTCCACCGAACCCATAAGGTGAAGGTAATTGTGGATTGCGCTAGTTTGAGCTTCCCTCACCAGGCTACCGAAGACAAGCACCAACCTTTTCGCTAACACTTTTGCCAAAATCTTAAACTCTGTGTTTAGCGGATTTATGGGCCGAAAATTCCTCAGTAGGTCTCTATTGTCGGCGTCCTTCCTCAGCAGTGACACCACACCCTGCTAACAGCACTAGCAAGCAATTCTCCCGTTTTGCTGCCAGTTACGTTAGACCCCAACAAGAAGTCGCCAAACAAATCTGGCATGAATACGTATGTCTCATAGGGGAGATTATCCAAACCGGGTGATTTGCAAGTTGTGCAATTACTCATCGTCTCACGAATTTCAGTGGCTGTTATCAGCCTTTCACTTAACTCGCATCAGCTTCTGAGAGGCGTAGCCATTCAGGTATGAACTAAAGTCCATCAATGTCGTTGTCCCATCGCCCTTGCCAAACTGAAAGACGAAGTGCTGCTGGAAAGCCGAGCATAACTACTTAGAGCTGTGTAGCATGCGTCCGTTCCGATCCATCAAAGACCTGATCGTGGTTTCTTTCTACGTGCGGTCTCCACCGTTCGGGCCCAGCGGACAGATTTAGTCCCTTCGTGCTTATGTGCACGGGCATTAGCATTGACAACGCAGCCTTCGTGTTTCGCTTTGAAGAAATGGTCGAGGGCCATTATCACAGCTAACACATCGATTGCGATGCCCTTACTAATCGCCTCTTCTAATTTGCTAACTAGTTCACCCTCCAATTCCCTTCTATTGCTAACTCTTTGCTAAATGCTATCGATTTTGCTTTAATCGTCCTCTTCAGGGTGATCTACCACCAGCTGTTGACGATTGTCCCTGTCAACTGCCGCTAAGTTACTTCTCTAATTCAGTCACTGTAGTCTTTTCGTGCCGGAAAGGACAGGTTCAACTTCCAGTAACCGGGCCCTGTCTACGAGTCCTATCTAACTCGATTTACAGATCACAAACCTGTGGTCTGTGTAGCCGACTAATTTAAATTGTGGACAACCTATGTTATCCCTATCCACTGATCTAACAAATACTTTATCTAGATACAATCTGGGTGAGCCATTGCTATTGCTCCTTGTTGATATCCAGTGGATACCTGTCGGACAATTAGAAGATTCTGGGCAGGTTTTCAAGACTATTGCACCACCACGCAGTCCTTCCGTACGTCCAAAATATTATTCCAGTCCCTCAGTAGTACTAATGTGTGAGGCGTTTCCAGTTAAGTTTCAAGACACCTGAAGAGAACTGGTCTTCCATCCCCTGTCGGGACATACACAACTATTTGTCTAAAGGCGCCATCTTCGCTGCCAATCATGTCTAGGACCACCAACCTATCGCCCGGGTCCAAAACATTGTCAGTGCTTTGAGATATAAGGATTTTCGGAATAGCACCGCTACTCCACCGTCCACGCCCAACAAACCACAAGAGATATTCTCATAGTCGTCCAGAATAGGCACTAGTGCTTGCGTATTCGAGATCCTTCTCTCGCTAATTGTAGCAATATCTAATTCGAGCCACTTGAGGTCGTTGAGTAAGCGCTCTTACTTCTAAGCTGACACCAATTTCTGAGCTAACATGTCAGTAAGAGAAAGAAAAAAAAAGGAAGATCACCCACCTTGATTTTTTTTGAGACGCCCAGTTATTCCGATCCTCACTCCCACACTAGCCGGGTATCTTTCTCGAATTGCTCCTCCTCTGTTTGAATTTCATTTTTCCATACCACTAGGTAATCCATGAAGTCACTGTTGAGTTTGTACCCGACTGTCAAATTGGTGCATGCATTTGGCTTTAAATTTTCAACAGATTTAAGTTTGGTAGTTGTAGATTGAGTGCTTTTGTTGTTGTTGTTGTTGTTGTTGTTGTTGTCGTCGGCGTCGTAGTCGTTGCCGTTCATGAATTTATGTTTTATCAAATTAGCAGATTTATGGCATGCGATGTAGCTCCAAACAATCTTGTAGTCTCAGTTCATACGTTAGATGTATCCAGGACGCTGGACTACAAGAAAACACGAGAAAAATGCAGAAAATAAAAATCGAAATTGATGCAAAAAGTGGAACAAGAAGAAAAAAAAAAGAAAGGGGAACCAAAATGTTCGTCCTCTTTGAATGTAGAAGCCATAATTAATGAAGTTGGTGCAGAATAATATAACAGAAGAGATACCAATGTTTGTGAGATAGTTTCTCAATCCGAAACAGGTGGTCTCCTCCAGTTCCACAACAAAAACTTTTCATGTGTTTGCATTTGCTAAAATTTCGGATGGGGAATTGATATGTTTGTCAGGATTCTTAGACCTAAAAGAATGTGCGATCTTTCAGCGAAACATAACTTGCATCTCTATGACAGTTATAAATGACGTAGATTTCTCCACGATTCTCGACATAATTGTATGTGGTATGCAAGTCACCAGTCTTCTTCCCGACTCATTGATGAAAATAATTGTACTAAATTTGCTAGCCATCTAAGGGATCTGAACACCAAATACATGCCACATACAATCAAGTGGTGAATCATGGAGAAATCTATACCATATATGAATGGATCACGGAAATCCAAAATTTTCTTTTTGGGCCCAAGAATTAATTCACACTACTTAATTTCAGATACAAAACTTTTAAAAGCAGCAAAAACATAATCAGTTTCTTTAGTCTTACTTGATGACACGGGCCGCTCGGTATTAAATAGCTATCTCGTACACTTTGGCCTCCTTTCTGTTATACTATTCTGCAACATCGACATCAATTATGATTTCTACAGTTAAACAGGACGAATATTTTGGTTTTCATGCTGATTTTTCTCTCTTCTCGTTCCACTTTTTGCATCAATCGTCTTCGTGCCGTTTTCATTTTTTTCTTCTCCATTTTATCGCATGTTTTCTGATAGACAAGCCTCTTGCTTTTTTAAATATATCTAACATACGAACTAGGCCTCAGAGATTGGTTAGAGATTCACAGCACGCAACATAAATCTGCCAATTTAATGTATCCTAACACATGAAACTATTAATAACTCTTTTAAAATTTTGTATATTAAATGATAATTATCACTCACTGGATGGAGTAGTTTCTTTTGTTGGTCCTACTTATGCTGGAAGTGTTGACTTTATAGATAGATAGATAGATAGATAGATAGATAGATAGATAGATAGATAGATAGATAGATAGATAGATGGACAGATAGATAGATAGATAGATAGATAGATAGACAGACAGACAAACAGACAGACAGATAAACAGACAGACAGACAGACAAACAAACAGACAGACAGACAGACAGACAGACAGACAGACAAATAGATAGATTGATTGATTGCTTGATTGATTGATTGATAGGTAGGTAGGTAGGTAGGTAGGTAGGTAGGTATGTAGGCAGGTAGGCAGGTAGGTACCTACCTACCTACATACATACATACGTACATGCATACGTATACACTGCGTCCCACATTATTAGGCAAATCAATCTTCTTTCAAATAAATGCTTTTTCGTTCAAAACCAGTTGTTTTCCCACTGAGTGATGACCAACACCTATCTGCGCATATTCTGATAAAATAAATCGGGTCTGCGCAGACGCCAACAAATGCTTGTCATGTTTGTGATTGGGCAACATTTTCACCGTCACAAATTATTGGGCAAGTATAATAAAAATGACAATTGTGTCAGAACAAACTTTTATTTAATCCAACAGTAAAGATTTAACAGAAAACTTATTCATAAAGAACTTAATGGTAAACGTATTACGTTCAAATGAAAATAATCATGGGATTATGATGACGTACAGCTTTTAATGTTTGATGCATGATCTTCCACACGCAATAAACTTCCTTACGCGTTGATCCATTGAATTTGTCAAGGTGATGATATCCTCTTGTGTCATGCTTTCAGCAGCATCTACAATGGCATCCCAGAGGACAACTTTACTTGAAAACTCCCGTCCATCTTGGTAAACGCGCCTCTTGAGGACACTCCACAGGTTCTCGATCAGGTTTAAGTCAGGGGAACAAGATGGTTACTTAATCAAATGACATCCAGAGAATCTTATTTGCTGCAGGTTTTCCTTATAATTCCTCGCTGCATGAGCCGGGACGTTATCTTGCATGAGGATCAGCTTTCTCTTGAATGAAAGATTTTGCTTTTTGAACCATGGTTGGAATTTTTTTCTTTAAGAAAATAACATACGTTTTCGATGTCATCTTAATGCCATCTGGGACTTTCCATGGCCCAGCCATCGATATCAGCCCAAAACATAGCCCCACCTCACTCCTGTTGGCTTCTCAAACGATGAGGACTGTTCCCGCTGATTGATATCCAAACTTTACTCCAGCCATCTGGTATGTCAAGAGTTGCACGGCATTTGTCAGTGAACAGAACTGTTGAAAATCTTAATATATTCTTTTACCCATTTCACTCTCTTCTGCTTATGAACAGCCTTCAGAGGTGGGCCTTGTAACAGGTTTAACATTCCTGGCTACCTGCTTCAAGAGGCGACACCTGGTAGATTTCGATACAACTTCCCTGACACGTTTGAAGACTTCTCTACATGTCAGATATGGGTTCTGCACAACTTCTCTTTTCAAACGTGACAAAGTACCACTCGAAGTAACCCTCGACTTACCCTTATCTACCTTCTATCGGACCGAAATAGGAGACTGCACAAATTTTTTCACTGCTCGGTGATCTCTTCCCAGTATTTTTGATATTTCTCTGGTTGTTTTTCCTTCTCCAAGTTCTGACACGTTGGTAAACTTCTCATTCGAGGTAAGATCACG
>NC_068982.1:119959233-119966292 GCF_001194135.2 Octopus bimaculoides
TCGAATTTTTTTTTTGCGTGAAATCAAGTACCCTGACCTCTGCAAATATGCTACAAATCCCTTATTTTCGTTCGGAAAAAAAGGAGTGGAGCGAGCACCCCCCCCCCAATCCCGGAATTATTGGGGATTTCTTTTGTTTTTCATTGAATGAATTCCTGTGATCTACTAATATCTTCAAAACCCTTCTGGGGTCCGAAAAACAGGGTAAGGCGTTTTCTGTTCAATCAGGATGAAAAATCGATAAACCGATTCCTTACAGGAGTTCTCACTAAAATTGGATACACCCCATTTCCAACCATAACTTTTACCAATTTTGATGTATTTTGTTCAAACTTGATGCCAGCGGTATCATGGGATCTTTGAATGGTTTAAGTTCTCAAAAAAAAAACAATCGATGAGTGGAAAAATCGATAAACCGATTCCTTATGGGATTTCCTAATGAAATTGTGTGAACTCATTTTCAGCCAAACGTTTACCAATTTCAACGAATTTCTCTCAAATTTGACGTCGGTGTTACTTAGTTTGTTTTGAAACAAAGCGTTTGATTAGCTTAATAATCCTAACTTAATTTCGGGCAACGCCGGGATATACTGCTAGTACTATCTAATATTTGAATGTTATGTCCTGGAGATGGTCACTACCACGAAGGGAACATTCACAAGCTCGCTTTCTCATATCAAGCACACTGCGGTTTAGCAAACCAACTGGAATGGCTGCAAGCTCTCTACGGATTCTTTGGTTTAGTTCTGCTGCTGTATGGAGCCTCCTTGCGTATACCCTTATCTTTGAGGTAACCCCACGGAAAATAGTCCACCGAGGTTAGATCTTGTGATAGGAATGGTCAGTGGGTATCAACAAATCTCGAAATGGGATATCAGGGAATTGTTTTCGAAAGGTTGTCATTGACAGTCATGTTTTTATGACTAGTGGCACCATCTTTTTGCATCCACATCTGTGTCAGAGTAAGCCTTTGTAACTCAAGAAAGAAGGTCTTCAACATATGGTTGTTGCGCTCAGCAGTTACCGTTACATCGGCGCCATGTTCGTCCTCAAAAGAAAAAGTATCAATTACCCATGCATACATCCCTGCACACCACACTGTGATCCGCTCACTATGCAAAGGCCTTTCATGCACGATTTGAGGGTTTTCACAACACAAAAAACCTACAATTTTGTTTACTAACATAACCAGAAAGGTTATACAATCTTCTTCGTCCATGCACATATTGACAAACCAATCACTTTAAAGTCTTTCTTTGCACCTTACCTGTGGAAGCAATTGCTGCACTCGTTGTACTTTATGGATGGAAATGTAGGTCTTGCTTTTAAAATCCATCTGACACTGTTTCGCAAAAATATTCAGCTGTTCAGCCAATCGACACATAGATTCGATAGACTTCGTTCAACAGCGTTCCCCACACTTCGGCAGTACTCTGCCTTACGAGACGTTCGAGGTCGACCTGGCTTTTCTTTCATCGAGATATTGTCTATCTCACGGAAGTTTGTAATAGCACGCAGGACTACTTTTCAGGATGGTCCCTGTCGCTTTCCAAAATACTGTCGAAATTTTCATTGGGCTGCTGCGATGGATCTTTTGCCGGTGATGTATGCTTCGACCACGTATGCAATTTCTTTTGGAATCCAACATAATGAGGGTCACTGATACCAACTATTAGTAAAAAGTAGTAAAACCTTGGATAATATGTTGAACTCCTGTATATGAATTGTGGAATAAATACATTTATTGTGGAATAAATACATATATATATATATATATTTGTTATCTCCCCTTCTTCTTTACTCTCCTGTGTGACCCTCTGTCGGCATTTGCCATGATAGATAGCTGACAACTACACACTTTTTCTCTCCGTGTTTCTTTCTGTGTTCCTTTCTGTGGAAGAGCGTAGGCTCGAAACGTTAATGACTTTTTCAATTCCCGAGCGTTATACTAATACATCTATTTGTTTTCTACACCACCTCTCTTCGTCTGTTGTTTTTTTTGTGAATTCTCCCTATATTTATATATACATACATACAAACATATATATTCATCTTATATTATATATACGCACATATATGCATACATATATATGTATGTGTGCGTGTATGTTATAACAAACGAAAATTACTACATTATCCAGAATTAAAAGCAGATATCCGTAAGTGAATTGGAAACCCTGTTTCGATAGATTAATATTTTGGAGGACCTCGATGTTTTAACTTTTTTCAGCGAGAATTGTATTATTTCTGACGTATTGAGTGCCAATACAGTGGGAGTTAGTTTGCAAAACAATTTCGAAATTTTTCGTTTTAATTTTAACGAGGCAGACTATCACCCATTTTTAAGATTTTAGTTTATATTTTTCCAGTCCCAGACGAATTTCGGGTGGATATACCGTTGCTTCTGTTGCATTCATGCAAAGTGTAGAATTGCTGATGAATTATTTATTCGATCAAGTTAGTAGCAAGTCTGTCGTGTGTCGCAGAACGGTATTCGTTACAACAGTAACGCAAAGTACTTATTTAATCGACACTGAATAGGGACCAGTTGTGAAAGAACGCATCACTGTTCCTCATTTATAAGCTAGCGTATGGAAGTAATCTTATCTTGTATTCGATGATGATCTATCACATTAAGGTAGAAAAGTTTTTTTAAATCTTACCTGAAAGGGAATGTATCAGTCATCAATTACTTCAGACGAAAATCAATAACCACTATATATCATGAGGATTTAATCTCAAATATCAGTAGAAGATCGTACATTCTTTGTAAGAAAGTAAGAAATTATTGAACCGCTTGAAGTATAAGCTCGGGCAGAGAAGAAAGACTGAAAAGGCCGAAAATTCAGAATGAGGACTACAACAGAGTATATCTGTCACAGAATTTTGCTGGTGTTCGTCGAAAGAAAAAAGCACGCACTTATGATATGCAATTCATAGTACCCAAACTCCCCAGAATATCAGTTTATTTTCCGAAAACAAGCAGAAGGTACGATAATGACGCCTTAGTTATATTGTGTCTGAAAAGAAGATATGGTAATCAGCTTGAAACGTTCTTTAGCATAGAGCTGTTCATAATATAGCCCTATACAAGGTTAACAAGGGTATGTAGAATTTGTCGGAGATTAGTCACATTGAAAGTGTATTGTAAATATATGAAAAAATAGGGTTCATATTATGAAAATGATCAACAGTTTATATCTTTTCAATTAGTCGAATTTAATTAATCATTACAGTATGGCTGTAGTTAACTTCTCGATTGTTAAGGTGACCTGCGGGTCGTTTCCGGAAATTTAACCTTTTAATAACAACGTATAATGTAAACATTTGAATCATAATTTCCAGACAATCTTAACTTTTGTCACCTCAGGTCAATTGAAATAATAAATAAATTTACTTCCAGACAAACTCATTAAAATTGTATGGGTGATGTGTGTGTGCGAATGTGTGTGTTTCTGTGTATGCGTGTATTTGAATAAGTATCTGTGCTAGTATTTCAGTGTGCTGCTGAGTATGCGTATAATAATTATTAGTATGCGAGAGAGGGATTGTATGTGCATAAGTATATGCGTGTATTTGTACGCATGTGTATATATATAGATAGATTTCTGAGTGTGTATGGGTCTGTGTCTGTGTGTGTATTTCTGTGTGTATGTGGTATGTATGTGTGTGTGCGTGTGAGTGTGGTATGTGTAGATGAATATATGTGTGTATATATACACAGAGAGATAGAGATAGAGTGTGGGAGTGAAAGAGATAGAGATATAAGATAACATAAGGTAAGATAAGATAGATTACAAGCATACAAGTTTAGTCTTCACTCGTATAGAGAAAACAAACTCATATTTATGATCCTCTGTTTTCTTGGAATTTTTTTCTGTTTTATTTATTTCTCACTATTTTTGTTACATTTTCTCCCATTCTTGTTTATTTTACAACAAAAGTTATTACATTTGTATTTCATCCTATGTACAAACAATGTGAGGAAGAAAATAAAATATGAGAACGCGAAAAAAAAGAGAGAGAAACGGTAAAACAATGATGCATAGTGCGAGATATCGAAGTCTTAGTGCACTGATAACAATTGATCGTTCTCTGTCATTCAATATTCACAAGAATTTTATATAACACCTTGAAGGATATCGTGTACTTGAATGAAATATTTTAGGGACGATATTACAAAAAAATACATAAAAATGATGTGATGCTATTCCCAATACTTATGGAAATAAAAATAAAGGCAACAATCAAACAAATGGTGTTCATAATATGCATTGTTTCATGCACAAAATATCTGGCGGAGAATATCATCCAAATACATAAACGATACAGACTGATAAATGCTAAACAGTATTCAGAGTCGAACACTATTTTAAGTTATTACAAAGAACCGCCATATTTACGTGATGTTTCATTGGCGACTTAATAGCAGGTTGCACATTTTCATGCCATAGAAACTGTGGTCTATTCATACATCCAGTTATGCATCTATTGTCATGCCAATTGAGTTATACAGTCATTTCTAACTAGTCCAGTAAAGTGTGGCGGTGATGATGATATTTTTATTGCTTTTGGTTAGCCCAAGGTCAGTTCGGATCCATTGAATTCATCATTCGTCGTGACCATTTGCTTTTTATTTACAAACGATAATATATCTTAAATATTTTTTATAACGATGGAGTGTAATATAAGCCATAGATCAACCTCCATGAAGCCGACTCGTGATGAAAGGAATACTAGCCGTCGCCAACTAAATTTTCTATTCAAATATAGCGTTTCTGATGAGTCATTTGTAGTTGTTTTTTTTTTTTAGACATCAGAATCTGCAATTTGAGAGAACTGTGTTTGTTATGTCTAGCAGAGAATAATTTGCTGGGAACATACCATGTAAGAAAGAGAGTATACTTTTAATCGTTCTATGTTGTAGAAAACACCGAAGTAAAAATTATTTTTGGTGAGTTCGGCGGAATGGTGAACGGTACAAATAACGAAATGTACTATTTTACCATAAATGTTGTGTTTTATAATATGAAGAACATTATTGGCAGGAATTTTCGAGCTAGTGAAAGGGAGATTGGAATTTAAATTATTTGGAAATAAAAGGTCTTTAAGAATATACGGTTAATTTTAAACTGGGTAATAAGGAGATATGGCACATATTTCAAGTAGATCCACGGAGCACGTAGAGATTGTCCCGCTGGTTCAATAAGTGTATTGCTGAAACAATTGTCAAAAATGATGGTGCACAAGACGATCTCAAAAAAAAAAATGTCCAGTTACGTTCTGAGTTTAAACTCTGAGAAAATTGGAAATCATTCAGTGTTGGTAAAATAAGTATCAATTAAGTTTTCAAATCGATTTAAGCGACTCCGCACACAGTAATAATTTGTGCAATTAAGTTTGTCATAACTCAGTTGACTATCCCGTTACTCGGTATACTAAAAGATACATTTATTTATCTATCTACTTATAGTTGATGCTGGAGGAAAGAGACTGAGTCAAGAAGAGTTAGGGGTTTTAATCATTTTATCGTTCTCCATTGGATTAAGTAGATGGGAAAAGGCAACACTCATGGCCTTTTCTAACCTTCGACACCGATAATAGGAGGGGAGGAATCCTTCTTCGAAACATGGAACTGGCCCAAATGCTTACAACCTTGCTGAGATTACCCGAAGGTACCCAAGAATTATACGGTGAGATGGGTTAAATTAACAACCTAAGCAAAAGTATAGTCCATCTTGCAAACCCAGCGTTGTTTACGTATATAAAATTCCACTCACAATGTTTTCGATATACGTCGTACAGTATATCGAAAGAGTGCGTGAGAGGAAGAGACTGTAAGTGAAAGTAGCAAAGAGTAATGTGATGAGATGTTCGAGAGATGGAATTGGTGGTAAGGTAGATGTGAGTATAAATGGTGAGATGTTAGAGGAAGTGAGTATTTTTAAGTATCTGGGATCACGTGTGACATGGATGGTGGGTGTGTGGCTGAAGAAGTGTGATATATAGTGAGAGAGGGGAGTAGGATACTTGGAGTTGTGAAAGGCATTCTGAGAGATAAAAGGCTAAGTATGAAAACGAAAAACGGTGTGTATGAAGGCGTGGTTCTGCTGAGAATGTTATATGGTGCAGAGACGGGGGGGGGTTAAGAGAGGCGGAAAGGAGGCGACTGGATATGTTTGAGGGGTATGGTTGGTGTGACACGGATGGACAGGATGAGGAATGAGGAGGTGCGAAGGTGAGCAGGAATGAAAGAATAACTAACAACCAAAATGGATAGACGAATGCTGAAGTGGTTTGGTCACATGCACAGGATGGATGAGGAGCGGATGGCAAGGAGGTTTATGAAGGCAGAAGTGGCATGCAGCAAAACCAGAAGCGGAGTTCAGTTTGTGTGCATGGATGGTGTGAGGAAAGCTTTGGTAGTAAGAGGTCTTGGAGTGAGAGAGGGAAGAGAGTTTACAAATGATAGGAAAGCTTGGTGAGTGTTCGAGAACGAATGACTAAATTTGATGTTGCTCAGAAGGGTACTGAACCAGCATGATGTGGCGGGAGGAAACCAGCATATGCTGTCGGGTCCCGCTGCTGATATCGAGGATTGCGTTCTATGCCTTGACCCGAGGAAATGAATGGAATGCCCGTTAAAAAAAAATAGGAAATAGCCTAGGTATATGATATTATATATATATAGAGAGAGAGGGGGAGGGAGGGAGAGAGAGAGAGAGAGAGAGAGAGAGAGAGAGAGAGACGTCGATGTGCCATTTAGCCCTAGGAAGTCATCTCCAGCTGGTTGGTTTATTCAGTGCACTTCTCGCAAGCTGGCGAAAATTCCTGCCACCCTAGCTCTGAGACCCCGAGACGACGTGGCTTTGATCTGGTTTGTATCTTCTAGGTGGTAGTTACTTGCTCACCATGTATGACAGTAGTTTAACCTCACTTGCAATAAATATCGAGTGCAAGAAGCGCACTGAAGAAGCCAGCTGGAGATGTCTTCTTGGGGCTAAGTATCAGTGTCATCGTCTCTTAGAAGACGGCTACATTCAAATGGCCATTAGCAAT
>NC_068982.1:119966869-119970966 GCF_001194135.2 Octopus bimaculoides
TATATATAATGTGTGTGTGTGTGTGTGTGTGTATGTTTGTATATCCTAAACACATGGTTCCGGGTTCGGTCCCACAGTTCCACTGCGTGGAACATTCGGCAAGTGTCTTCCGCTATAGCCTCGGGCCGACTTAAGCCTTGTGAGTGGATTTCATAGACGGAAAATGAAAGAAGCCAGTCGTATACACACACACACACACACACACACACACACATATATATATATATATATATATATATATATATTTTTATATATGTATACGTATCATGTATACACGTCAGTGGATGAATGCATAATGTCCATTCTAAAATATTAGAAAGATTCGTAATACAATACAGCAAAAAACACAGTCAACCAAGATGATATGTGCACTCTCATCTTCCCATTTCTTTTCTAAGAGCAATATGCCACCAGTTTTTATTGCACATCGTAAAATTTTATATACTAATTTTGTGTTTTATCATGGTTTTTTTTTTTTTTTACCATCGTCATTTTATTTCCAAGAAGTGTTGTGAAATAAACGGCTATTAGAATTTCTATCCAAACTTCAGCTCAAATATCGCAAGAGTGTCTTACTCTTAATTCATTCGTTTGGTGCTACGTGACTCCTTGAGGAAATTTACCCTTGTCACATAGTAAGAAAGCAATATTTTTAAACATTAGCACAAGAAGCTGGCAGAACTGTTTGAACAGCAAAATATATTCATTGTATTGTCGTCTCATTTTCTACAAATTAATAGTAGTGATTTCGAGAATTATCGAAGGAAATGTTTCGTGATTAACTAGCACTATTAACCTCAAACCAGTAGATATACTTATTTTTTACACTAGTTATTTGAGTGATTAGAGTTAAGATGTGCAAGCTAATTAAATAGTCCACCTCGTTGGTTAAACAACCAGTTCATGAGCAAATAGAAGTAGGTCATTCAGCATTACTGTTCTTTACCAAAAATATAGTATTGATCGCTCGACACAAAACATTAATCGCACAACCAGTTAACTGGGCCAGACAAATTTGGTAACCATTTTAAACGACTGCATTAAATTTTCTCTAGGAATTCTAATCGCTTCGAAAACAATTATTCAGTTCTAACTGGTAAAAGAAGCAATAAAAATGACGCATATTAGAATTGGTTGATCGTATACAGAATTGCCCTGTAGAATATACAAATGTTCTCTAGGGCATGGAATTAATCAAGACAGTTCACATAGCTGTTGGAAACCTATTTATTCAAGAATTAATTTTAAGTTTTAGCATAGGAAATTTTTTCTATCATTTGAAAACGCTGTTGCGGGATGTAAATAAAGTTTCCAATTATTACATAGTATCTTAAGTTCATCACTTTAGGACTAATAAAATAAGCGCTAGTCACACCCTCGAGTAGGTTTAATAATCGACTGTGACTTTACAAAAGTATTTCTAACCTCCAGCTAATGGTAGATATCATTATTATATAGAGGACTTAACGTGATAATATATTTCGTTTTATATAAATAAATATTTGTGTTTTTCAGAAATTAGTTTATTTGAATTTTTGTAAATGCGATTACTTTGGATTATTGTGGGATGATTTTTATGGCATGTTGCAGCAATTACTATCGAGAGATTTTCAGCATGTAGCTCGATAGTTCAAATATTGCTTATGTATTTGTGTTTTATTGAATATTGGGAGTAACATTCAAAATAAGAATGCAAGATTAGCGCATTTTTCCTGACCTAAAGCCCTTCGACTACACAACCATTTTTTCATTAATTATAAGGCTAATAATTAATTTCTAATATTAACTTGATGCTAAGGCGGTGTTCTGGCAGAATTAGAGACTCAGTGGGCAAAATGCATAGCGGCATTTCGTCCTATTCCATGTTCTGAGTTCAAATTCCCCCGAGATCAACTTTGCCATTCATTTTTTTTGGGTGGGGGGATCGATAAAATAAGTACCAGTGGAGCATTGGGAAAGATGTAATGGACTTGTCCTCTCGTCTAAAATTGCTGGCTTGTGCCAAAATTGGAAATCAATTATAAAATGATGATCTAGCTCAGAGCTGCAAAACATTACTTTCATGAATGTAACTATGTACAGTCAGATTGACTGCTACTACACATAGGTTACTGTCTTCACGTTGGGCATTACACAATCTACAATCCTGGGAAACAAATAACTACAAGCGACTATTTTGCACAAAGACATTCCAGTCATGAGCACTTCAGCGTATTTTTACGGTGTGGCAACTTTATAAATAAAATAGAATGATTTTTTATATATGAGTAATTCTTTTTTTCACTGTTCACTAATAGAACAGGGAGCAGGAAATCTTCATATGTCTGATGTGCAAGGAAAAAAACCTCTTAGGTAGTTGTTTTACTTGCAAGAAATAATCCACTGAATCTTCGACAAATTAAAGCCTACCGTCTTTAAAGATAGAGTTAAGACATATTGGTCAATCTAGTTCGAAATATTCAAACGTTGCATTACGAATTGCCATTGAATATAGGTTTATTGCTCATGCCGGACATAAAGATACAAAACATCAATATTAACAGCGTCGTATGAGAGTACTACTAAACATCGGGTGTTACATACAAACAATTACAATAATTTACGACTGTCTAATTTTTTATTAATTTAAACATGGGGTGCCTTCAATTAAACTATATGTTTACCTTGTAGTATATAGTAGCATCGCTATAAAGAATATGGAGCAAATATATTAACTTCAACAGTCTGCTTCGCGGAACATCAGCTGATGTTGGCTATTTCTATAAATTATAAAGAGCAAAGTGTTCGATGTTATATGTGTTTGATATGAACACTGCAGTATTGATTCACCCGCAGAAACTATGCACCTATTCGTCCTCTTGAAATACGCAGTAGAACAATTTCCTACTTGAAATAATTATTATATTATATTACATTATATTATATCATATTATATTATATTATATTATAGTAGTCAGTGAGGCACATTGTAGTTATTATTATTATATAGTAATTGTCCTCTTGCAATATTTTTTAAAAATATATATTACTTCAATCACATACGTGCTAATCTATTACATTACACATATATTCAACAAATACACAAGTATACAATAGAGTGAAACTATTTCAAATTTTAACTATAGTTATTATATTATAATTTCGTAAATATATAGTTTTTCCTTCAGACTTAGTGATTATAATATAATTTTCTCTTTCGGCTTTGTCGTATTATTATGCTGCTACTATGCATTCAAATTTATGCCAGTGTGCATATGCATGCTTGCATGCTACGCGTGTCTATCTGAATGTATGCAGCAGATGTGTATGTATGCGAGCGTATAAAAAGAATACGTTTGGAGTAGGCCACTTGGCACCGAGCACTGATAAGGGCCAGTACTCAATCATCTGTATTGCTCACTTGTACATATACGAGCGTGAGTTCGCGTGCAAGCCTATGCATGTGTGTACATGGGAATGTGTGCAAGTATGCTCAAGAAAAGTGTTCAAATATGAAATGTGAAAGAAAATATCAGTTTGAATAAGACATAATGTACCGTCACACACATATATAATTACATACACTATATATATATGTATAATTCGTAAAATGCGTATACATATATATATATATATATATATATATATATATATATATATATACATACATATATATACATGTGTGTGTATGTGCGCATATACATACACACCACACACATGAATATGCAAGTGCGCATCCGCATGCATGTATGTGTTTCCTAGCATATATAGAGGGGAAAAGAAAGCGACCTAGAGGAAGCGGGGAGAAAACAAAATTGAGAAAATGGGAGGCTGACTTACAGAGACTGGAGAGGGTATATCTGTAGTATTATATTATACTATAGAGATAAGACGACTTAGAAAGCAATTTGCAAGAAACTGGAACACGAAAACGAACTATACTAGATTCATCAGTATCTATGTATATGTGAGCATGTATATATATATATATATATGTGTGTGTGTGTGTGTGTGTGTGTGTGTGTGTGTGTGTGTGTGTGTGTGTGTAAATATATATATACATACATGCATGCATGCATAATATACACACATACACATATACCTGTTTACACACACAC
>NC_068982.1:119971058-119971585 GCF_001194135.2 Octopus bimaculoides
TATATATATATATATACATATATATATATATATATATTTACATGTATATACATTCATACATACATGCATACATACATACACCTATGTATGAATGCAATATATGTACGTATATTTGGCTATTCGTACGTCGATTATGCTAAACTAACGTTAGTAAAATAGAAACAGTTTGAAATGAGACTATCAGACTGGCAGTGTGATGTGCACAGTATCGAGAATGGAACATTTTAATTGAGATTAATGACAAAAGAATACAATTGGTGTCAGAAGGAAGCAGAAAATTGGATAAGCATTGCCGAAAGAAACAATATAAGAAAATGAATGAATTGTAGATTTTTATATAAGAAAAAGAAATAAAAAACATTCTAATATACGAATTAAGGAAAATTGGGAGAAAACTGGTTTAAGGAGGAAAAATCTACAGGGAAATGAGTGTGCATGTGTAAATCTATGTAGATGCATGTATATGAACACATGTGCGCGTCTAAGTTTCTTTATGTATATATACATACATACATACACACATACAT
>NC_068982.1:119971783-119978183 GCF_001194135.2 Octopus bimaculoides
GAATGTGTGTGTATATATATATACATGCGTATATATATATATATGTATGTATGTATGAAGGTATATATGAATGTGTGTGTATATATATATACATGCGTATATATATATATATGTATGCATATATATATATGTGTGTGTGTGTGTTTGTGTGTGTGCGCTTGTCTGTATATTTGTGTGCTTCTGTGTATAAAGTTAATAATATGGGGAATAGTTAAGATTGTGAGAAAGAGAAAGAAAAATGTAGAATAAATAAAAGAGAACCATAGAAAGATTGTAATATTAAAAAGGAGACACTGGAAGAGATGAGGAATAAAGACAACTGGTGTAGACAGGTAAATACTGAAGATAGCGTAAAATACTGGAGAGGAAAATTTTAGAGAAATAGGATAAAGTTAGGAAAACTAACTAAGAGTTGGGAAAGGGTCTCACTGGGGAAAGAGAGAAAAATGAAAAAGGAGTGCTCCTGGGCGAAATATTTTCGGGGGCAGAGTATTACTGAGAAGTTTATGCATATGATATGTAAATGACATGTAAATGATATCGAGGAAAGAAATGAAGATTTGTGTACAATGATATAGATAGAGTTCTATTGTCAGGGAAATAATGTTGGAGTGAGATGTGTGTGATTTGGAATGTAAGACATATAGAAATAGAAATGTTTAGTGAGATACTTTTAAATGAGTCTTCAACGGATTGACTTGAAAATGTAGAAATGTTGATTTAAATACGTTGTGTGCGAGCTGAAGGGGAACACATTTACCTCACGATCATGAAATTCGCTTCACAACTACTTCCCTTCGGATTCAATTTCATACTAACAACTTACACATCGTTTTTCCAAGCATTCGGCGCAAGTTTTCTCAGAAGAGATAGTTCCTATTCTCTTCTCTCCTGGCTTTGAGACCCCTAAAAGTCTCAGCAACGTTTTATTGACTCAGCCACTAGTGCAGTAGTTACAGTAGTGCGTATGTTGTTGTTGGCACTCCGTCGCTTACGACGTCGAGAGTTCCAGTTGATCCGATCAACGGAACAACCTGCTCATGAAATTAACGTGCAAGTGGCTGAGCACTCCACAGACACGTGTACCCTTAGCGTAGATCTCAGGGATATTCAGCGTGAAACAGTGTGACAAGGCTGACCCTTTGAATTGCAGGCACAACAGAAACAGGCAGTAAGAGTGAGAGAAAGTTGTGTTGAAAGAGTACAGCAGGGTTCACTACCATCCCCTGCCGGAGCCTCGTGGAGCTTTAGGTGTTTTCGCTCAATAAACACTCACAACGCCCGGTCTGGGTATCGAAACCGCGATCCTATGACCGTGAGTCCGCTGCCCTAACCACTGGGCCATTGTGCCTCCACAGTGCGTATCCAATACGGCATAAAAAAGAAATCTTTTTGGTTGAACACAATTTACTGAGCAACAATGCATTAAATAACGTTTGTATTCTATGTGTGCCTATGCTACTCCTACAGCGACATCTACTCCTTGCGAGTACCTATTTGTAAATCACCTGCACCGAGTTTCAATTTACGCGTATGCCTGTCCTCTCTTATTTCTTATTCTATCGAAACTCCTAGATACTTTCCTAAGCACAAAGTCCAAACTTTCTTACCTCGTATTCTCATCATAAAAACCTAAGTAGTTTCTGCAAACAACAATATGCAGATATTTTATTTGAGGATCAGCTGTAGCAATTCCATCAGTTTCCAGTAATTCCAGAAATCAAACCACCCTTTTCCCTAAATAAACCTTTAATAGAAAGAAAGCGGATTAAAGTTTCGGTATGGTTCAAAGATAGATAAATGTTGAGCGAGACAAAAGAAAATTAGAAGAATTTATTGGAATAGTGATGTTTCTATGTCGTTGAGAGAAGTGGGATATGTTGGTTCGAGATTGATTCTTTAACTGATTCTTTTTCGCTACTAAACAATATAGTTGTTTAATTTTGACTGGCACAAAGTCACCAGCATTAAAGCGGACAGAGAGATGGAGAAAATATACTCAACGAGTAACTAGAGGGCACACTAAGATATATTCTTTTCTACTCTAGGTACAAGGCCTGAAATTTTGGAGGAGGGGGTCAGTCGATTAGATCGACCCCCAATACGCAACTGGTACCTAACTTATCGACCCCGAAAGGATGAAAAGCAAGTCGACTCGGCGGAATTTGAACTCAGAGCATAAAGACGGATGAAATACCACTAAGCATTTCACCCGGCGTGCTAGCGTTTCTGCCAGCCTTCACACACTAAGATATATTATTGAGATATTTAAATGCCAATAGTAGAGAAAAGATATAAACACGAAGAGTGCATTTATGTGAGTTTGACAGAGTGAAAAGTCAGAGGGTAGGGTAATGAAGCAGCGTGCATGCAAGTCTGGTTCAGCGGCTGAGAAGTCCATTTTGTAACCAGAATGTTTCCGGTTCAGTACAATTGTCTAGCATCTTGGACAATGTCCTGTAACATAGCCTCGAATCTACCCAGATCTTGTGATTGAAATTGGGTGGAGAGAAACTAAGTGGAAACCAGCCGAATATTTTGTACTTGTAATTTAAAGGGTTTGCCATTATACAACTGACTCTGTTTGAGAATTATTTCGTAGTTAGACGTGTCTGTGACACCCTCAACCACGTACACGTCAATTTAACGAGAAGATAGTTCGGTTGATCAGACAATTGAATAATCATCGATGAAGTTGATGGAGTATCCATCATGAGGCTGAATGTGGATATGAGTGGATGGGTAAGTGCATGAATGAATAAAAAGTGTGACAGAGTGTGTACATGCAAGGTTATTTGTGAGTGTGAGTGTAATTGTGTGTTAAACTATATGTATGTGAGTGTGCGTCTTTGCATTAGAGCGTTCGAGCAATATGTATGTTCCTGCGTGTAAGCGTGATGTAAATGGGAGTGTGCGTCGGTGTGTGTTTGTGTGTGGGTGAATGTGTGTGAATGAAATGCCTGAGATTGTGGGTGTGTATATGTAAGTGAAAGTACATGTGGAGGTGTGTGATGTGTAATGTGAATGTGTGAATGTACGTGTATGTGTGAATGTGTGTAAGAGAGAGAGACAGATAGACAGACAAAGTGTATGAGAAAGGAGAATAGGTAAGAGAGAGAGAGAGAGAGAGAGAGAGAGAGAGAGAGAGAGCTGTAGAAATGGTCGAGTGAGAGAGAGAGAGCGAGAGAGAGAGAGAGCGAGAGAGAGAGAGCGAGAGAGAGAGAGAGCGAGAGAGAGAGAGCAAAATGTGGAGAAATGGAAGACTGTGAAGAACATATCGACACAAAATAATAGTTGAAAAAGGAAAAATATGTATTGGTGATTGAGTAGAAGGGTGAGTGAAAAAGAAAAGTAGTCAAATATAGAGATGGTAGGAAAAGAAAAATCATATGAGAGACGTAGAAAGAATAGGAGAGAAAAAGATGAAATAAATGAGTGGGAAATTAAGGGGGTAATTAATGACTCTAGATTAAACGAAAGAAAATGAAAAAGCAGAGACTGAGAGAAAGTACGAAACAAAAAGAGAATGACAAGAGAGAGAGAGAGCGAGTGAGAGAGAGAGACTGGTAGAGAGAGAGAAATCATAGTAAGAAAGAGAGCAAGAAGGAAACATGAGAGAGAGAGAAAGAGAGAATTGAGAATAAGTGGGGAAAAAAGTGAATAAAAAGCGAAAAACTGTTAATGTGATGGGTAGAAAAACAGAACCGAAAGAGTAGGATAATAATAATAATAATAATAATAATAATAATAATAATAATAATAAGAAGAAGAAGAAGAAGAAGAAGAAGAAGAAGAAGAAGAAGAAGAAGAAGAAGAAGAAGAAGAAGAAGAAGAAGAAGAAGAATGATGTAAAGATGAGAATAAAGGGACATAAGTATGCTCTATGTCAAACGGTACAGCAGTAAGCAATAAAGAGGAAAATGGAGGTGAAATATTCGATAAAGAATAAAAGAGAAGATAAGAAATACAATGGAATGGAAGTTATTTCGAGTTGGCAAGTTGCCGAGACGTCAGTTGAAGGCTAAATCAACTGAGTATGTGATGGACACTAAGATTATTTCGCTGGCTTTGCTTCCTGCTAACTTTCGCAAGTGTCCGAGTAAAATTTCGAGAAACAATACAGCAACGAATACAGCTGATATTAAAGGAAATATTTACAGGAATTGTGGTTGAAAAGGTTGTGTCACCGTTATGTTTATCCACATGTGAAACCTAACAGAGCACATCTGCGTCCAAATACATGCCAGCCATGGCTAGCTTGACCTAATTCACATGTGTGTGTATCTATTTGTCTGCCTGTTTATGTGTGTGTGTGTGTGTGTTTGTGTTTGTGTGAGTGTGTGTATGTGTGTGTGTGTCAGTGTGAGCGCGTGTGTGCGTGCGTGTGAGTGTGTAACAGAGCTAGCAATTTATGTGTGTAACACAGGACTAGTTTGGTGGTATTCTTTGAGAATATTTTCGGAGTGCCCAAATCCACTCTTGAAGAGTGATCCATCCCACAATCTTCTCCGCCCGCTATTCCTAGGGGGATCGTGGTGTAAGTGCCCGCAGGCACCTTCTCTATAGGGTCTAATCATCATTACACTTTCCCGCTGGATTCTCTAGCGTGACCAACTGAGACTATGGGTATTATCCTGTCACCTCGTTGTTGGTCTACCCTAGATAACCAACCACCTGGTTCAGCATGAAGAATCTGCTTTACAATCCTTCCCTGTGACATTCTAATTATAAGTCAATCGTACAGAACATGTGACGTCTCAATGCTGAGAAGTAGCGATCTAGCTGGAAAGATTCTCAGAACTCCGAGCTATATAATTCGTAGAATGACGTTACCCCTGATAGCATTTGGAAGAAAGCCTGTATCACTAATCATTAAATAATTGAATATACACTCAATATGCATTAGATTTTCATTTAAATATTTTCACTTTCATGTCATTATAATTTACATGAAATGTTTCCAATGAACAATGTGGTGGTAATCTGCTTGGAATGTACCCAGAATATTGTTACTCGTCTTCTATTAATCTGACGGAAAGGAAATCCTTGGGCAAAGATCTACAATCAGATAATTGCTGTTGCAGCCGTATGTGTTCGTGTGTGTGTGTGTGTGTGTGTGTGTGTGTGTGTGTGTGTGTGTGTGTGTGTGTGTGTGTGTGTGCATGTGTGTATGTGTGTGTTAGTGCTCGTGTGTATGCATATGTGCTTGTGTGAACATATCTGCACATATACACACGCTCACATTTATACATACGTATATCTGTATGTGTATCTGTATTTATGGATGGATGGTTGGATGGATGGATGGATGGATGGATGGGTAGATGGATGGACGGACGGACGGACGGTCGGACGGACGGACGGACGGACGGACGGACGGACGGACGGACGAATGGATGGATGTATGGATGGATGGATGGTGGGCTGGTTAGTGTATTATACGCGCGCTCGCTTGGTGAAAGAATCGTCACTAAACACTCATATGATTAGGAAAAAAATCATCTAATACAAATGCTATATGTGAGCTACTTCAAATTCCATGTTCCGATGATGTAGAAATCAGTTGGGCTTTTGTGTGCAAGCCGGCAATATTTAAGGATCAAATAATATAGTGTTCTGTGAGATAATACGAGAAAACAATTAGAAAATTAAGCGCAAAAAGAAAATGAATGAGCGAGAAAAAAGTTGATAAAGAAAATCTAATTGTCATAGAATCTGGATTATGTCGCTTCAACACTTTGAAAATAGAAAATATTTAATATATGTTTAATGTGCATACCTAGGTGTTGTGATCTGAAATGTTTGTCTAGTAGGATAATATATATAGGAAAATGCTAAAGGTCGTTAATCTGTATGTGTAATCCGCTGAGAGGGTAAGAGATGAATGCATCTTCTAAAGATCTCAAACTTCGAGTTTAGAAGATTGTTGAACAAGACTGCATCGACCTATATTTCAATAAGAAATTTATCTCCGCAAACTTACATAGTTACTTAAAGATTCTTCTGGCATTCTCTGTGTGTGCTTTCTCTTTCTCGTACTTCTTCGTAAACTACACGTTACTTATAGAGTACCTTATTTGGATCGCTAGATTATATTTTGTACCTATATCAGCATGTCCGAATGTTGCACTAGCTGTTCAGGGAGCTTCGAGTTAAGTGGCATACATCCACTCCCTGTATTCATTAAATGTTACATACACACACACACACACAGACACATACACACACATATATATATATAGATACAAAATATATATATATAAAATATTAAAAATATATATATATATAAATATATAAATAAAATTTGTATATATAAATGAAATATATATATATATGAATAATATATATATATATATATCAAGATTATATATATATGTATATATATATATATATATACATA
>NC_068982.1:119985769-119986583 GCF_001194135.2 Octopus bimaculoides
TATATATATATATATATATATATATATATATATATATATATATATGCATGTACACATTTTGCTCAGCTTGTAAGTACTCATCTAAATTCTGTACGACTTTCTTCTTTCTTTCCTCTTTCCTTTTCTTGCTTCCCCTCTCTTACATTTCTTAGCATTCTTTCTCTGTAATCCCTCTACTTTCCTCTGTTATCGCCGTTGTAACTTTCCATCGCTCCCCCTCTCTCTCTCTATCTCTTTCTCCCCCCTCTCTCTCTCTAGTTGTTTCCATAATTTTTCAATCCCACTGCTCCTTACCTCTCCCTGTTCTTCCCACCTGACCGGTGCCCGGCCACCCCTCAGCTTTATTTCTTGCTTTGAACGCCGCTGGCATAATACCTTATTTTCCTGTCTTCCGACCTTCATATATGCTTATTGCCGTAAGGCTTCCACTTTACACGCCAGCTTAAATTAACTTGTCCTTTTAGTCCAACGACACCTGTTGTTATTCTTGTTGTTTGTATTTGTAATCGTGTAACATTATCTCCGTTTTTCTCGTCTATTTGTCCTTGTTGTCGCACATATTCGCCCGCTTTCTTCCAAAATTTAACGCCCTTAGCTTAGATTCTTGGGGCCTACAAATTTTGAACAGTTTCAAATGTAACAGACCGAAACTTTAATGATAATTGGAATTTTGACTGATGAAAAGAAAGCCACCAATGTTCCGTCCTGGTTTTCCTGTCCGTCTTGTCTTTATAGCGTGCTTCTGTCTGTATGTTTTCATTATCATCCGTTACGTTCTTGTTCCGTTTTTAGTTTTATATATATATATATATAT
>NC_068982.1:119987341-119987887 GCF_001194135.2 Octopus bimaculoides
TATATATATATATATATATGAGACTGTGTGTTGAAACTAAAACTAAAGCGGACTGCAAGACACGTATTTGCCATTCAGAAACACACGTTGTTAACTTCGCTTCAATATTTATCGTTATAAATATGTTGTCAAATTTTTCATAACTCTAAATTGTGACCTGCATATATATATATATACATATACATACACATTCGTATGTACGTAGAGATATTTCTGGCGTCAAATTGGAAGACGGCTAGTTTTTCGGTATACTAATACTATTATGATACGAAGACAATTCCTCTGTGAAAACGTATCTTTACACTTTTATTGTTCATACATATATACACATAGAATAAAATGTTTCTCCACTGATGTTAAGAAGTTAAACTTGTTTTAATTACACGATATATGTACGTACTTATGTATGTATGTATGTATGTATGTATGTATATATATATTTTATTATTGGATTCAGCATACAATCGTTTCCGTTGTATCAACAAATATTTATGTATGTATATATATATATATATATATATATATATATGTATATATATATATATA
>NC_068982.1:119987897-119988854 GCF_001194135.2 Octopus bimaculoides
TATATATATATATATATATATAGAGAGAGAGAGAGAGAGAGAGAGAGAGAGAGAGAAAATATCATTCAAATTAATATATACGAAAATACTTGTTAACACACCGTTTTCAAGGCGATCAAAAATTAGTTAAATTCAAAGAGAATATGTCTGTATGTATGTATGTATGTATGTATGTATGAGCGCATACATACATGCATACATACATACATACAGACATATATGTGTATATAAATATCATTAACAAATTAAAGATTAAAAAGTTAAGAAATTGGAAATTTAAATAAGGTTCCCTAAGGTGTATTCGGTATATGTACTGTGTGGTGATTTAGGTTGCATTTAAATTTGTGGTAAAATATGAAGGTATGATAAAAGCGGTGGTTGCATGTAGTGAGGACTTCATTATACTTATTTAGTAGTAAAGGTTTGATAAAAGGAGTGGTTGCATGTTCCTAGGACCTCATTATACTTATTTAGTAGAAATGAAGAGTTATGTTTTAATATGTGGAATGACTCTTGTAGGTAACTTACAGGCTCAGAATTGACCCTGGTATGGAAGCTCTGATATGCACACCCGCATATATGCGTGTGTGCAAATACAACACCCCACACACACACACGCATACACGCATATATACACACATATGTGCACACACATAAAAACACAACATGCCCGTTCCCCAGTAAAATATCACACAGACTCTAAAGAAAAAACACGCACATATATACACAATACAATCCCAACAATTACAACAAACACTCACTTTTGATTCCCCATTGCTCTTTCTTGTCTCCCCCAGCAACCAACCTCCCACACTATCTCTTAAAATAGCAAACATTCCTTAGCTACACACAAGACAGAACATGTCAGACAGGTCAGTTATTCCTCTCTAATTTGTTGTAAATTCTTAAATACATCTCCTTCCGTATATATATATATATATATATATATATATATAT
>NC_068982.1:119989907-119992812 GCF_001194135.2 Octopus bimaculoides
CACTTTGTCTGGTTTGTCATATGTATCCTCTGTGATGAGTCAAAGAATACTTTACATAAAAGCATTCAGATTAGATAATAAGATGAAAATTATTAAATAATATATATATATATATAATTTATATAAGGGCATTACTATACAATAACGCATCACGATAAGAGGGACTCCAGAAGTCAAACTACTATAATAAACACATTTTCACCGATCGCGAGGGAATGCAACTCTCAAAGCTAACCTCCTAAAAATGTTTAACTTAATGGTAAACCATGGTTTCATAATCAACGCAGTAATCTGCATCTTTTATTCATCAGCACACGTATGGTCAAGACACATAGAAATAAACAAAAATCAACATACCCGACGAACACTGCATGTATTCAGCATCGTACATAGACGATTGTTTATCCTTATATATCCATGAAAAGGCGAGCTTTTTGAATTAAACATAATAGACCCGATATTGTTCAATGAGACAGGGAACAAAAGTCATGCCTTGTTGTTGAAGTCAGCTGCCCAGCAGAAGTGAATGCGCTGTCAAAAGTTAGGAAAAGAGAACATTTATGACGAATTAATTGCAGGAAATACAGCTCTTGTACCAAGACTATGAATTCTCATTTGTACCTATCATCATAGATGCATTAAGTTAAGTACCAGCAAATTTGCACAAAACTTGGAAACACTTGGTTTTACAGAAATACTTTTTTGAAACTGACACAAATCCAATCAGTTAGTTGCAAAGCGAAGATTTATTAATCATTACAGAAACTCTGCATGTGATATTCATATGTGAATAGATACACACACTTCGACAGTTCAACCAAGGCAACAGTCATGTTGCTTTGTTAGCAACGGGCTTGAACTCTCTCAAGAAGAACTTACTTCAACTGAAAGAAAAATCATACCTGCATACATACATACATTCATACATACATACATACATACACACACACACACACCACACACACACACATTCCCTTCGCCACATTTTCACACCTTCACACCTACATAAACACATGCATATGTTAAGATTACAAGCATTCTCTCACACACACGCAGCTTCTCGTCTTGGGTTCACCACTTCTTTGTTATCTCCCCTTTTTCTTAGCTCTCCTGTGTAATCCTTCTCTCCGGCATTCGCCATGATAGATTGCTGACCACTACATTTATATTTTTTTCTCCTTGTTTCTTTCTGTGTTCCTTTCAGTTGAAGAGCGTAGGCTCGAAACCTCAAAGACTTTCTCTATTCCCGTGCGTTAAACTAATATATCCATTTATTGTTTACACCACCTTTCTTCGTCTGTTGTTGTTTTCGTAAATTCTCCTATATATATATATATATGTGTGTGTGTGTGTGTGTGTGTGTGTGTGTGTGTGTGTGTGTGTGTGTGTGTGTGTGTGTGTGTGTGTGTGTGTGTGTGTGTGTGTGTGTGTGTGTGTGTGCGTGCGTGTATGCATATATATACCTGCATAGGTAAATACATATATAAGTATATATGTATAAATATGTATACATATATACATATCTACATACATATCTACATATAAACATAGCGTATATTTGTAAATAGATATGCATATCAATTAATATCCGGAAAATGATAATGTGAGTCAGATATATCAATACAATATAATTAGATTATGTTTAACCTAATGTTTTGAAAAGTAGGATCCTCTATTTTGGAAACTTTAAGAATGTAGTGTTCATCCATATGAGATTCAAATGGTTTATGGAAAAAAAGTTTGAACGGCTTAGCGAAATCTTCCTTGAAATTTTGTTTCACATTATAATTGAAATTTTAAATTAAATCGTCTCAATATTACTTCCACAGAAAAATAGATGGAATATGAACCAATTTAGAAGAAAAACATTTAAAAGATATGACTATGCTGTGAGACTGTTCGAATTTAATTTCTAGTTAAAGTAACGTAACCTAGTAACTGTAACTAATTTCAAAATTAAAATTAACTTGACACTTGAGCATATAACTGAATATGAAAATAAGAAAATATAATTCAAATTAAGGTAATGTTAGATTTAAATCTTAATAAGAAAAGCATTTAAGTAACAGAATTACTCTGGTGATAATACATACTACGAACGAAGATTGTTATTATATATATATATGTCGTTAAGATAAGCAAGTTAATTCGATTCGGTTTGTTGGTTTCGTGTGTGCGTGTGTGTGTGTGTGAAATCTTTATTACTAGCAACTGCAGACGATGTGAAAACATTGTATTGATGCACTATGTAACAAAAGTAATTTACATTAATTGATTTCTGGGTACACTAATTTTAAACGCATATCTTTACTGATGAGACAGTATTCTCATCGGAAAACATCTGTAAAAGAATTCTCAAATATTTTGGCTCACTTCATGTTTTCAAAGTCTTTCAACTTATTTATTAGGATTAACTGAAGGTTCAAAATGCGCAGAATACGCAGAATTTTTAAAATATGTGAACATAGGCGCAGGCGTGGCTGTGTGGTAAGAAGCTTGCTTCCCTCACTACAGTGAAGAGGTAATTTTTACTGGCTCTCGGTAAGCGTTTTGTTGTTGTTGTTATTGCTGTTATTGAATTTTTTGGCTGTTGAACGAAGAAATTATCGTAGAAAAAAACTGTTGAACTGTTTTATTTCCCGGTTCTACGGGGGAATAATTACAAAAATTATTGTAGTTGCTGGCCATTGCGGCATTTTGTTAAAACATTTTATTTTATTTTGTGAACTCTGAATAGTCTTTCTAGACTATTTTTGTGCCCCTCCCCCTAGCGGGGGTGGGATTTGAACATTTTTGTATTGTTTAAGAGGAAAACTTTTTTATAGGTTTCCCAGTTTGTGTGGGAAACCAATTAAATTTTTTGAATTTTATGTTAATACGCCAACCGAATTATGTCGGTTGAGAT
>NC_068982.1:119998253-120004971 GCF_001194135.2 Octopus bimaculoides
GTGTGTGTGTGTGTGTGTGTGTGTGTGTGTGTGTGTGTGTGTGTGTGTGTGTGTGTGTGCGCCTATGTGCCTGTGTCTGTCCCCGTTCGAACGGAACAGCCATGTTGAAGTGGCGACAAACATTATTTGTAAGAATAGTCACTGCGTTCATCTCTTACAGAGATTTTAGAACTAGCTTCTTTGCTTGTTGTAAGATCAGCGACTGAATGTCGCATGTATTTATATATATTGCGAACAGAAGCGAGCTACTGCCATATCTAGCAGACGAGGTGACCAGTACTGAGGAAGGGCAGAAATAACCCGAAAGCAGACTGGTCTGCTAATCTCGTCGCTAGTATATATCGGATGTAGGTTGCATAGTTAACCGGCTGGAGGAAATGTCCTCTTGGAGTTGAAAACCCGCAGTAACGTCTGTCCGAACGGAACAGCCACGTTGAAGTGCCGACGAACAGTAATTGTGTGTGTGTGTGTGTATGTGTGAGAGAGAGAGAGTGTGTAAGTGTGGTAGCATGTGCATGTAGGATTATATGTAAGTGCATATATATATATATGTGTGTGTGTGTGTGTGTAAGAAATAACTGAGATTCAGTTGAATTAGGTACTTAAGTTGAAGCATCAAGTCAGTCCGGTGTTATCCACACAGCTCGAAGTTAGATAAATAAAATCAAAATAAGTAACAATATATCAAAAAGTGATGCAGTACGACGGTTTCAAGCGGCTCCATTTAACTGAACAATGCAATCAGTACATCAATTTAAAGGCAAAGCTATCATTAGCTGCACAAATAAATAGAATTTTAATCAGTTGGATACAGTAATATAATTTTTCTCAAATGCTTTAACAGAGCAAGATGGAAGAAGTCCATGTTGTCGCTATTGTAGCTAAGAATAGACTACACTTCCAAGGAAGGCATGAACCGATTTTCTCCAAATTGTACACACACATCACTTATGCCCCAAAGGTAGTCATGCACTGTAAGATTTTCCCGCAATACAGACAGATTGCTTTAAGTGAACTTATAGAAAGATGTGCAGGTAACATTAAACCAAATTTCTCAGTTTTTTCCCTTCAACCAGTGCAAAGGTACAATTTCTATACAAGAACGCTTAAATAAAGAAATTCGAAAATTACAGAATAACGTCTAAATATGCACGCATAACCAGCTTTGATCTCTATTTTAATTCACGATTACATACCAATCACTGTACATATTTCTCCACACTACTCTAGTTTTTTGAATTTTTGTGTATGTAAATATATATACCCCACCCCACCTTACCGAAAGATGAACAATTATTTCTCCTGTCTACAATAATAACGATAACCAATTACATAACCTTAGATTTTTCTATTTATTGAAACATTCATTCATAAACTCCACACACAATACGATCAAAAAATGTCTTTCTTAAGAATATACGTATTTAAATATATTTTAATGTCATGATTAGCGAAAGCGAAACCGGTCGACAATTCAACATAAGATATATTAAAAATTATATTAAAACTATGTAACGTGTGTGCATTTTCCTTCTTTAATTTCTTATATATATATGTGTGTGTGCGTGTGTATAAATATATATACATATATATATATATATATATATATATATACAAACACATACACACATACATACACAGACACACACATACACATATATATAAAACTCAAATTCAGTTTCAATCAACCGAATGAAATCAAATATATGCGTGAAGGCTCGTGTGTGTGAGTCTGCATATTGTTTACCGTTCTCTATATGTATACGGGTTTATCTGCATACATAAATATTTATAAGTCCATGTACTGCATATGAATGTTTTTAGCTTTTGGAAATTTCATCGACGTATGGTTGTACGTGCGCGCATGTATGTGTGTGTGTGCGTTCAACTGTCGATATTATTAACCCTAAATAATTTCGTTACATCAGCTATTTGGTTGAATTGAACTTTTATAAAACCTCTCAACTACTGTTTCTTTTAAAACATTAAATTTCATCGTAAATAAATTATATCAGTTCAGTTTTGGAATAACTTCGAAAAATTTGTATAGACGTCAGTTATAACTAAGTTCTGATTAATTTCAGTGCCCATCCATCTTTAAGACAAGTTTATTTCTATCTATAATAACCAATCTTTCATATAATGTTTAAAAATGTGTGTGTGTGTGTGCGTGCGTATGTATGTGTGTGTATGTGTGTGTGCGTATGTATGTGTGTGTGTGTGCGTGTGTGTGTGTGTGTGCGTGTGTGTGTGTGCGCGTGTGTGTGTGTATATGATGGCACGTGGTTCATTTGTTAGAGGATCGGCTTTAGAAACATGACGCTGTGAGTTCGATTACCAGACCTGGCTATGTTGTGTTCTTGAGCAAGCCACTTTATTTCAGGCTGCCACAGTTCACTCAGGTGCATCGGCTTTTACCTTTCCCTTAGTCAACATCGGTAACGTGGAGAGGGGAGAATGGTATGCATGGATGACTGCTGGTCTTCTACAAATAATCTTGCTCTAGTTATATATACATGCATGCATACATGCTTTTACAGCTTTTGAAAGCTGACAAAATGAGTTGAATTTTACCCTAGGCGCAATAAGAGCCATCGATGAGAATTAAGATGCTCTGCATCAAAATTCAAAGTCGCCGGTGATCTGGCTATGTATGCTGGGGGATTTATCTCCCCTTGTCGGTCTGTGGCGATTGAGTTATTTTGACTATCATTTCTAGAAATGCAGGTAACACTTAGTACCCTCCGCCACGTTAGTGACGTCCATAAATTTGCCCTTAGCTTGTTAAACTGCTAATAAGCCACCCATATTATTTGTGTGTGTATACATATATATATAAATTAAAGTGGCTTGTTCGCGATTTTCAACCGAAAGGCAGAACTATAGACATCATTATTAAGGGTACTAGTTAGCAGCAGTATTGGTAGAAATAAGAGTTAAAACAATTCTTGTCGACGATAAAGCACGTATCTTATGACTGATAAGGGAAGCAAGCTCCCTACACCATCCGAGACATAACCAGATCACCAGTTATTTTGCATTTTAGTTAATGCTCGTAGCGGCTCTTACCCGACTGCCTAGAGTTAAGCTGGCTCACCTTGTTAGTTTATAAGAGTTACCGTAGAAATCCCACGCTGGGGTTGCACGTAGAAAGTTACCCTCCAAGGCATTAGTCCGGACAAGGTTGTTTATGGAAGACAAACAGTCGCTCGGCTTCACGTCGCCGATGTTATCCAACGGAAAAGCAAAGGCCGATACAGCTTGGCACCAGTGACGTCGCAACTCATTTCTACAGCTGGGTGTACTGGAGTAACGCGAAATAAATTGCTTTGCTCTAGAACACAACGCTCCATTCGGTATGGTAATCGAACTCTCATGATTGTGTGCCCGACGCTCTAATCACCGAGTTACGTAGATGTTATTAAACTCAATCATAAACGTCCAACAAGTCTCGTTAGTGACAGAACAGTCTACAGACCCCTGCGGCTGTACCGAGGACAGTACATCCCGCGTGAGCGGGTCAGTCCCCTTTGTTATTGAAATGTCATTTTATGGTTATTGTACACACATGTATTGATACATGTGTTGATATATAATATGAACATACACTTATATATACATCCACTCATATTCATCCGCTCCCACATATATACCTATATATATACATTCGGACTTAGACCTATGTCTATACACACATTCACGTATGTAGATAGACACACGTAAAAGTGCAAACGTAAAAGCGCATAAATACGTACGTAAAAGCGCATAAATTCGTAAAAGCGCATAAATACATATATTCATAGAACTGCATGTGAGTGTGTGTAGGTATGTGCGTGTGTGTGTGTGTGTGTGTGTGTGTGTGTGTGTGTGTGTGTGTGTGACTACACACACCCATGTACATCTTTATGTGTACACACTCATCTATGTATATATCCAAGTTCACCTGGACACACAGACATGTTCAGTTGTATTCTTTGAGATATGTTAATTACACAATGTAAGAAAACAATGAAACGATATATATATACCTATATGTATACATTTGCACCTGCACTTGTGCCCAAGCACACATTTATGTATGTGGATAGGCACACACACACACAATATACAATATATAATCTATAAGCAGCCTACATTAACAAACTCCATCTGAAATGTAGTCATCATCCTTTCATTTTTCCAATTATTACATATTATATACATATATATAGTCTCTCAATTTTGCCATGTCGTATCCAGTCGCACTCATTTGCATTCCGTAGAGCTGTCTCTTAGACGCTTCTGCGTCCTCTATTATCTCTGCAATATTTCCCACTCCCCCAAGGTTATGTCTTCTAGCAGAGGTGTACCTCTTCTTTTAGAGATATTGTTCCCGTATTAATATTTGACATACAATTTCATCTTTTCTTCACCACCATTGTCCTACAAAAATATTTTTATGATGGCATATTTCACTGCTCGAGCTAGAAGACGTTAAATTCATAGTATGCAGCATGGTGAATGTGAACTATTTGGGTAAATAGACCCATTGAGTCAATAATGGGTATCACTAGATTTTGACCAAACAAGCTCAATGACCAGAATCAACTAGTTCAGTTAGTTAAATAGTGCTACCATTTGTAGTCGCAACGTGCGCAGATGAAATATTTCAACTAGCGAAAGACCAATGTAAGTAAAACACAGACCAGCCATTCATTCTTCATTCCTCGATCGAATTACTGGTATAGAAGTGTTATATTGGTCCAGGCAAGTCATCCGATCTGCATGATCACTACAAGACGCTGATCGAAAAATATTGCTTCCAAGGAATAAATATTCTTCACACTATTAAGCAATAACTTGGTATGTAATCCGTTTGCCCAGAATCCTATTGCGTTTTTTTATATTTTCTAATCGTCTAGTATTCACACCAATGTATCAATAATTTTTGCATAGCAGTACTAAAACGCTGTATTTTAAGGGTAATAGATTAATTTTTCTCCCGTATTGCGGACGTCTTGTTCATTACTGACTATGGTTATTTAGTTCTTACTTCACTGCCTCTCTGAACATTCTACCAAACATCCCATATATTAAGAGTCATTTACGCACTTCAATTTAACACGCTTTGATGATTTAATGTCGTATTTTTGTTGATTGAAAATCATAGACTCAGTTTAATCATCAGTGGTGTGTAATCTACCAATTTTGCAGCTTCCTCACATCGGTGAAGTAGAAGCTGAGCTTCTTTTATGGTATTAGGAGAGAGTTATATCATCAGCATAATCTCTATCAGTAATTATAGATGAAGAATGATGTCTGCTCTTTCTGGGAGCCATTTGAAATTATGTTTGTGTGGTGTATGTGTGTGTGCACGTGTGTGTAAATAGTTGTATATACTTGTGTTTATGTGCATTTGTGCTTGCATGTGCTTGCGTGTCCTCATAAGTTTCTATGTATCTATTTAAAGTGGAAAGGATATTTTAATTCAGTGTTATCTAGCAATTTTCTATTGCAACTTTCAAATAACGAAAATAGCACGATTTTATTCTTAAATGTTTATATTCTAATATTAGGAGTTAAATTCTTTTAAAAAGGTATGTTTCAGCCCAAAAAATGTGAGCAAGGGAGAGAGAGAGAGAGAATGTGTGTGTGTGTATGTGTGTGTGTGTGTGCGTGTGTGCGTGCGTGTTTGTGTGTGTATGTGTATACCTGACTTTCTGTCAGCGTACATGTACGTGTACGTGTGAGTGAATGTGTGTGTATGTGTACGTGTGTGTGCGTGTATGAGTGTGTGCATGTGTACGTGTGTGTGTGTCGTGCAATGTTGCATGTATGAATAGATATAGACAAAGTTAAATATTAGATAGACATGCAGTTGTAAATAGTATCAAAGTAGTCATAGGTTATACAAATATAAACATATTAAACGAAAATACAACTGAGAACAATGAAGAAATATGGCATAATCCTTTACAGTTGTTTCAGGAATTTGGTGACAAATTGAATGTCAATATGAATATTAAAAATTTTGTACGTTAATATGAGTATAAGCATATCTATATGTTATTATCTATATTCTATATTGCTTATTTATGTAAGCATAATACCCATTACTGCATCAATTTGTCATACAATCCCTGAAACAGGTGTAAAGGATTATCAAGGATTTTCTTTCTTTTCAATTACGTTTTCACATGTATAACCCCTGGATAACTATTTAGTTGTGAAAGAAAACTATGGACTAACTGCTTTTTTTGTACTTATATTTACATTTGTGCAATTTATTCAAGTGGATTTACGCCATAAATAACAGCTTGTACATCTTTTTTATTTCGTCTTTTCTTTTTCATTTAGTTTCCTATCACCAGCTCTTTCATCGGGATTACAACTCCCATGATTAGAACGATGGAATATTGGAATTTGCCTTGGTTTCAGCGCTAATCCGGTCCATATTTATTCTAAGCGTTTTGACGTATGCTCATCCATTATATATATTGATAGATATATTTTTAGATAGATAGATAGATAGATAGATAATAAATAGACAGACAGACAGATAGATGGATAGATGGATAGATAGATAGATAGATAGATAGATAGATAGATAGATAGATAACTTTCTTTTATTAGCCACACAGGGCTGCACACAGAGGGGACAAATACAACTGTAGAGCTTTTCTTTAAAAAAATAAAAAAATTAAAAAAATCCGATCAAAAGGGGTCGGTCGGGGCAAAA
>NC_068982.1:120005119-120008510 GCF_001194135.2 Octopus bimaculoides
AATTGTGTAAAATGGGGTAACATTAGGTTTATCCATGGAGAGAAAAGCCTACGGAAAAGACCATGGTAACCTCAGCAGGGAATAGACACATGAGAGCGAAGTGCTCTCTCTCTCTTTTTTTTTTAAATTTTTTTTTCTCGATTTATAGGATCATGCTCAAAGAGGTATCGTCACTCGCACGCACCATCTTTGCTACATTCACCCATGTTTTACATAAATTCAGAGGAAGAAGGCGTACAGAGAGATATGCGTGCATATGTTCATGTAACACACATATACATATGCGTGTGTGTGTGTGTGTGTGTGTGTGTGTGTGTGCATGTATGTGGTGGTGTGTTTGCTTGCACGTTCATGGGTATGTATGCATGTACGTTTTCTCTGCCACATTTGCCACACTCACATGCTTAAGCTTAGATAATATCACTTTCTACATATCAAACGTTATGACAGTAACAAAGCGCCACCCACACAGACATTATTTCAACAATATTTCAACCTGTAACCAACTCTCCAAACGTAAGAGGACTTTTACTCCTCTTACGTTTTGGTTTATAGTCCCGATGTGATACACTCTGAAGGCATCACAAAACGAAGCACGGGAGTAACAATAATATCGAGGAATTTCAAATATAATCACTCTTTCTAGTGTGAGGGCAAGGAAAATTTCCCCATTCCTTTCCGCTCTACATGCAGTCTTTAAAATCAAGACCTCCTGATCATGAAACGAGATATACTTGACAGAAGCCTCAAGTGTTCGTCGCAAATGTCAAATCTTGCACAATGACAAACTGCGTGTATTGCAACTGCTTATAATATCAATCAAACGAATAACTGATCTATCCAATTACTGTCATCTACGAGATTCGCGATTTAAGAACTTCAAATCCTTGGTCATTAATGCCCAGCTTAGACCACCTTAACTTTAGCTAGCCAATGCAATATATACGATAAACTATCATTGTTTTCCTGAGTAAGGTTATTTTCTTCTCATATACCGTCATTCTGGTATATGAGTACCCGGTTAAAATTACAAATATGCTATACAACTATGCCTGACATGCAAACCGAATCGTAACGTTTTGACATCACCATGACAGCTACCGTCATCTACCTGATGACAGCAACAACCTGTGTACTCTATGGATGTATAATTATCTGATGTCACTGTTTCGTTATTTCATTCCCGTGAGCTGATTTGATCAATAAAGGTTTCCTACCAAATGTCCTCAATAGAAACCATCTTTGAAAGCTCTTCACTCCCAGTTTGTAAGTCGGAAATTGTAGACGTATTTCTTATCCTATTAAACATTGTGTAATATGAAGCTGAGCGATGTTGTAAATACTACCTATGACTCCAACGGCATGTATTTGTTATTTGCTTATGCTTACCTATATTCCAAACTACCGAATATTTATTTAAGTTTAAATTAAAACAGGGTGGTTGATTGTCTTATTTTTCAGCGTTGTAAAACGTAATGGCGGGTAACGTGAGAGATCACGAAAAAAAGTAGATCCTACAGAACTGCGCAAATTGGAAAATGCGAGACTGCGCTAAAAAGTAGACAGAAAACTTTCACACTGACACGCCGTCACGACAATCGATTTACAAGAGACAAATTCTAGGCGACAGCTTCAGTGAAGTACGCACCGAAATTCAGGCCACTACGAATTTTTGTCACTGAAGAAAATGAGACGCAGGTAGCACTGACGTGTGTGAATGGACCTATGAAATCTACCAGACAAGCATAAACTAAGTCGGACATCTCACAAAGGTCTCTGGGTCGTCTCAGGAAAAAATATTAACTTGAAACTATATCAATCAAGACTCATGCAACAGGAGCCATTATCATATGTAACAAACGCGTAGTGATTTTTTAGTGTCGTATATACAATTTAGTGAATGATTCATTCATTATTACCAAAATGTGATCAAAAGAATGAGAAAGAAGCGTTACTTTTAAACTATCTGGAGTGCATAATTGGTATGTATAACTGCAGTAATTTTCTGAAAACTCTCAAATGAATAAAAAGTAATTATTTCGTTCATAAATTTTCTCAAAATCTAATTTAATATGTTGTATATACAGAGCTAATATAAATATAGAAGGTTAGTGTAATAATCTTTTCTACTCTTGGTAGAAGGCCCAAAATTTTGGGGGAGGGGGCAAGTCAATTAGATCGACCCCAGTACGAAACTGATATTTAATTTATAGCCCCCGAAAGGATAAAAGACAAAGTCGACTTCGGCGGAATTTGAACTCAGATCGTAAAGACAGACGAAATACCGCTAAGCATTTCGCCCGGCGTGCTAACGTTCCTGCCAGCTCACCGCCTTAAAGATTAGGGTAATACTGAAAGAAAGGAGTGTGTGTGTGTGTGTGTGTGTGTGTGTGTGTGTGTGTGTGTGTATGTGAGTCAGTGTATGTGTGTGTTTATGTGAGTGTGTGTGTGTGTGTGTGTGTGTGCTTGTGTGGGGTGGGGGCGCGTTTTTGTGCGTGTTCACTCTATTTATAGCGGTATACAATGAATCATCGAGAAGCCCTAGGATTAGCCCCCGTATATAAAAGAAGAGATGCCCAGCACAACTCCTGATTGCAGAATTACTAACCATCTCTATATTACGACTCATCATCCATACTGTGTCTCACTCTTCTTAACTATAAACCATACCAGAAAACAATGCATATTTATCCGCCGAGTAAGGTATGAAAACGTTACACCTTTTAACGCACTTCAGCAACATTATAATATATTAAAAAAACTTTACATTTTGTTTCTATTATTTCAATATGAAGATAATACAGAAGTTTTCTCCTAATATTGAAATAAACAAAGAGAATTCATAATGTCTTTAGTTTCCTCATTTTTTATGGTAATTATCATTATTAATCATATTTTTGAAAAATTATTTTCGATCAAAGCTACTGAAAGTTTAATTATGTGTAACATAAACGTGTTTACGAGTACCAATAATATAGGAAGTGTGAGTGTATATGTATGCACATATATATATATATATTATACATATATATGTATATACATATACATATATATTTATATATATATATGTAAATATTTATATATATATCTATATATATATATATATAAATATATATATATATATATGCATGTATGTACGCGTGTGTATATATGTATACATATACATTATACATACGTATACATACATATATACATGTGCGTATATATATATTAATATATATGGATATATTCATATGAAGGGTGCGTATGTGTAACTGTAGACTCATACATATATGCATCAATGCACAATTAAACGGAATTACATATATGTAGGTATTTATATATATATACATATATGCATACGTATATACATACATACATATATATATATGTACATATATATATATATATA
>NC_068982.1:120008520-120011108 GCF_001194135.2 Octopus bimaculoides
TATTTATATATATATACATATATAGGTAAGTAGGTAGGTAGTTATGTCGGTATGTATATATGTATAAATATACAGAAAGAGTTATAAACTTAATTATCAAAATAACAACATTTCTTTTTATTTTCATTATTGTTTTAGTGATGCAGTCCTAAATTACGTACCAAAATGTTTATAGTCCTGTCTCTTCGAAGCTTGCCTTTTCTTCCTCTGTGAACAAGGTGAAACTAATAAAAACAAAGTACATCTATAATTTGGTTGAAGTAACATAGCCATAAAATATAGATATATACATATATTATGGCTTTAGTCTTTTTAATGTGTAAATCTTAACGGTCCGTTTCAGCAGACATTAAAAATTATGCTGTTTTATATATAGGAATTATTGTTTTACACATACATACTTACACTCGTGTATGCGTGTATCTGTGTGTATGGATGCATGTATATATCTAATTATGTATATATGTACACATACGCCCCTCTCTCTCTCTCTCTATCTCTTTCTCTCTTTCTCTCTCTCTCTCTTTCTCTCTCTCTCTCCCTCTTTCTCATACTACATATACCTATATATATGCGTGTGCGCGCGCGTGTGTGTATATGCGTGTATGCGTGTTTGTTGTCTTGCGCGCGTGCGTTTGTGAGTTTCAAAGCACATATTATACTATTCAGAATATGAGTTTGTCATTTTATGGGCGTGCTTGCGTGCGTGCTGGAGTTTGATGTACGTGTATCTGTTTGCGTATATGCTTACGCATATATATATATATATATATATATATATATATATATATATACATACATACATACATGCGTGTGTCTTATGCCCCTCGAGTTTGTCACCTCAGTTCTCCTTGTATGAACACTAGTGAAAATATGAAAGGTTGTTATATCACACACACAAAAAAAACATGCGTGTCTGTGTGTGTGTGTGTGTGGGCGTGTGTGGGCGTGTGTATGTGTGCTTGAGTGTACGTGTCGGTGTTTCTGCGTGTGTCAGCAGGGATCATCTTTCTTTTTATACATACATTTAATACATGACTTACTGGGTTCTATTTATATTATTAAGGATATTTTCAGAGGCTTTTATTAGTTGTTATGTTTAGTCTGGGATATTAGCGTTCCTATGTAAAATTCAGTAATTAATGGTTGCGTATATGCCTGGTTTCGTCTAATAACGTAATATTTACACTAGTGCGCTGTTTGCTTGGTTTGTAGCAAGTCACAATCAAAGAATTATTATTGTAACAGATCGAATCATCATCGTAGTATTTAATATTAATAAACAGTTAACTCGTGGCAGTTTGTGATTTATTTTACATGTGGCATATATTCCTGCTAACTCTAGCTATTGATAATTAAGTTAAAATCATGCCTTTGGAGAGTTCTATATAGGGTTACCATCATTTTCTGTCTAATTCTATTTCGTGTACTGCATTATAATTTGCTGCATTGTCTTCTTGTTGTAAATACATGGTCGGTCGCCGAGAAATGTTGCTCATGTATGCCAACGTATTAGATTTGGGTCATTAAATTTACAACTTTCATGTTTAGATTGAAATTTGTATTTTACATTGGAATTTTATAGTGCTTTCTGTGCTTAGCATGTTAGTAGTTTCATATTGCTAAAGAGTTTTTTTACGTAGGTAGTTTTTCGACTGTATTGCTAAGTACCTCCCTAAAATCTGAAGTCTCTGTCTACTGTGTTAAATAATGAAAAAATATATTGACCACTGAAACTTCAGATACATTACAAGTGTTGCACACTAATTCAGTTCATTTAGTCACGGCAGGTCTGCTCGATCTGGTTTGATTCAGGGTTTAAAAACTACAACAATTTCTTCCAGTGACAAATACTACCGCTTGAACTAACGGGGAAGTATCTTGGTGACCGCTTCGTCAGTTAGAAACAGCATCCAAAATTTCCTCTGCTGCTGAATACGCGTCGAAATATATGCGCTAAGAACATTTTTGATCATAGACCTGATCAAACAGCACTGGTTTAATAGCAAACGCTATATATATAAGAAATAAGTTTTAATTAAACATTAGTATATTTAACAAAACGGCTTTCTACATATTTTCAACTTTCTACGGAACAGTTAAATGTATATTCGTAATAATGATGATTAATATCATTTATATTAAAACGTTAGCAGTTAATTTTCAATCATTTTAACGACTATAAATACACGGTGGAATACGTCTGATGTTATAAAATTAAAGACTTCTTTACTTGTATCGGTTTGAAATTCAGTGCAGCTACTAAACAATTACCTATCCAGATATTATAACGAATGGGTATAAAGTTAGCCAACGAGAAATCATTGCAGTGCATGTTGCTGTGCAAGATATAGTAGCTAATTGGTGTGGAATGAATTTTAGGTTTCATTCAGGAGTTTATTTTGATGTCAGACAATTGATTATCAGGTTGTAGAGGCTGATTATATGTGTGCGTGTGTGTATAAATACAGTGTACATTTAAACACATAAGAGGTATCCAACATAGGAATCCTTGTGTGTGTATATATATGTGTATATGTATATATATATATATATATATATATATATATATATATATATATATATAT
>NC_068982.1:120011538-120014657 GCF_001194135.2 Octopus bimaculoides
TATATATATATATATATATATATATATATATCAAAATAAGCAACAAGGATATCCAGTGATAATGCAGTACGACCGTTTCATGCAACTCCATTTAATTGAACAATACAATCATTACGTCAATTTAAAATGCAGAGCAATCCTACGCTGCACAAAGGCACCTACATATACTTTACCATAGTATTAGTAATTAAGCTATTATATTCCTTCTCTATGGTGTTCTGCCCGACTTGATTATTTTATTTATTTATTATTTTACAATTAGCCTTTATTTATTCATAAAATTAAGCTAATCATGTATCTCTATAAATTCATACTTAGCTTATTTAAAACTATACTGGTATATTCACAACTTATAAAAAAAAGTGCTGAGAAAATAATTTTATTAATATATAGTTAGAATGTTCTTTTACCTGAATACTCCTCAATATTAATACCAGTATATACCAATTAATCAATATTCACAGATACCATCTGATGTGTTAGTATCTTAGTGTACAATATGTATAAATATTAAACTACTTCTGGATAATTTCTTTTCCTCTACTGTGGTAAAAGTTTGGTATACACTCAAAAGTATTCTAGTCTTTTGTTAATATATTCTTCTTAATAACCCTCTGAATAGCCTTAAACTTTAACTGTGTACAATATAGCAACATTGTTTAAAACATTAACTATAGTACTACATGATAAGACTTCCCCTGTTTCATTATCAATGGTCTGCTAGTAGGCGACCCCCTTAGTTGTTAGCTAACAACTTGTCTTATGTTTTCCTTTACCAGACCTCATGATATTGCTTCTAATTAATCTTGATTTTTATGACTAGACCAACTATGATTTCTGTCTGCTCTCTCAGCCCTACCCCTCACAGATACTGCCGTTTATTCTCTCAGCCTTAGATATACAAGGATTTGATAAACTAGTCTATAAATTAAAACTGACCCCATAAAAACAAATGAAATTAGTGACAGACAGTCTTCTTGATAATTCATTAACTTCTATGCTGAAGTAAAGATATGTTCTTTGTCTATCTCCTTAACTTCTTGGAGATGTTAGGCATAATTATACTAATATGTCCATCTGTTCTAATTTAATTAAATTCTATGCCTTTGTGCAGCTGAGGATTTCTCTGCATTTTAAATTGATGTAATGATTACATTGTTCAATTAAATGGAGTTGCATGAAACAATCGTACTGCATTACCTCTGGATATCCTTGTTGCTTATTTTGATTTTAATCACCTTACTTTGAAATTCTATGGATAATACCGTATTAAATTCTGGTGCCTTAACGTAAGTACCATATTCATCTGAATTTATATATATTGTGTATTATATATATTATATTCTATGTATTGAAACTTGTGTCTATACATACTTTCCAGGATCTTACAACCAGTTGGCTGAGGATCTACCAAAATATAATACCACCCTCTTTCACCCCCACTCTCCAACTATCTCCTACTTACACCACCACTCACTATGTCCATAAATACACTGAGATTTAAAGAACAAAAATTGCTATACTGTTAATTTAATAATAACTCTCTGATTCAGAGTAGCTACTTCTACTATTGATAAACCGATACCAATAATGTTCCAAGATTCGGGACCAACTCATCATCGAATTCCTCTTCATTTGTAATGCTTATTTCTCTAAGTGGATTTCCTTCAATCTAGATCATCTCAAATCTAAGTAGGTTGAAGAATAGGATTCATCTCATGGTGTGTCAAATTGTCATAGACGAGGATGAGGCCTGGGCTGCGGAACCGTCATAATCTTTTTACAAGCTTTACGCCTTTTCACGCATAAGAATATCTAAATAAAATATTTTACAGATCGATTGATCCCAAGAAGTAAATTGATTGTGAAAGACGTTTCTCTAATCAAAGAAAACATTCAACAACATTTTTGTTTCGACATAAATATTTGATAACATGCAAGTTCAGATTACGCCCACGTTTTCATCATTTCACAGGCACTCTTCATAGAACGTTGATCAATTTTCGAATATTCGAACAAGAAAAGAGTCATGAATCGATGGCTTTCATTTCTTTTATGTTATTGAGTCAGTGATCGCGGCATAGTCAGAAAAAGATTTCTATGGATTACAGCAAATTTTTCGTTTGTTATTATAGAATATCATCCAGATTTAAGATATATTCGGTGAGTTTTCTTCTTGATTTCAAGAACTGTCACAATTGGTGGCATTGAATAACACCTTAATGTTGGATGATATTCCAGGACAACAAAGAATCGATAAAAACGTTTTACTCCAAACTGAAATAGAAATTTTCACATAATTCGCACATTGAAATCTGCTGATATTCAATTTGCGACAATTGCACTAAGTATACCTTCATTGTAGCGCATAAAGATTGATGACTTACTGATGACTAACCTCATCGATGCACAGAACCGAATTGTTGGCCCTCTGTTCATGTGTGTGTGTGTGTGTGTGTGTGTGTGTGTGTGTGTGTGTGTGTGTGTGTGTGTGTGTGTGTGTGTGTGTGTGTGTGCGTTTGTTTATGTAGTTTATTGTTACGGTAAGATCAACAAAAGTGTACTCCATCCAGTGAGAGATAAATATCATTGTGTACATTATAGTTTTCTTGCTGAGAAGACACGTGGCTAACAAGATTTTATAACGTCGCTTGCGTCTCCAAGTAGTTACTGGACTCTGAGCACATTGTCTGTTCTATTAGAAATCAGGACGCTGGTACATGAGAGACCACGAGAAGAAACGAAAAAAAATGAAAAGAAAGTTGATACAAAAACTGGAACGGTGAATAAAAATGGAAAAGGAAAAGAAAGAAAATTTTGTGTTATGTAAATGTTATGATTAATTTAGGGTTACGTAAAAGTCAGAATTAACATAGTGTTATGTAAAAGTCATAACTAGTTGTAGAATAATTCAACGACAAGGGCTTCAAAGCATGCTACACAACTTTTCAATCTGGAGAGGATGGTGTCCTCCAATTCACCAAAAGAAATATGTCCATATGATTGCATGCTTGCATTTGCTGAGAATTTCTCATTTAGAATGAACAAATGTGGAATTTTTTCCCCGTTTTCATTCACCCTTCCATGTTTACATCAAATTTTCTTTTTTTTTTTTTTTT
>NC_068982.1:120014667-120015783 GCF_001194135.2 Octopus bimaculoides
TTTTTTTTTTTTTTTACTTGTAGTCTATAGTTCAGTCGGGCAGCCTTGAAACATTCAATGTCATGCTGAATCTCCTTGAGAACTATATTAAGGGCAAGCGTGTCTGTAGACTGCTGAGCCACTTGCACGTTAATTCCACGATGAATCTGATCCGTTGATCGGACTAGCTGAAACACGCTTCGTAAGCGACGAAGTACTAGTAAATGTAATAATGTATACTGGAATATTATCACAGAAGTAAACCTATCAAAATAGGATACAGAAAAAAGATGTATTAAACATGGATAGAGAATGACAGTTTACGTGTTACAGAACAAGGATTTCTAGAGTTGATAAATTAACTTGTGTAAAGACGCGAGTGGAAGAGAAGAAGAAGAACAAGAACAAGAAGAACAAGAAGAACAAGAAGAACAAGAAGAAGAAGAAGAAGAAGAAGAAGAAGAAGAAGGATCCAATAAATCCTGTGAAAGCATATCCTAAATGAAAACAAATTTTAGTTTGTAGAAGGAAAGAATGTCCCAGTGGAGGAATGTAGCTTGCTATAACGTCTACATGAAACATGAACTGTTGGAAGAAGAACAAGACAAACAACTTTGGAAATTGAAAGAGGAATTGAAAGGGGAAAATTAAGTAAAGATGAACGAGCCGTTAACGAAAATCTATGTTAAATATATTATACTTTTAAATGACTTCATATGTTTTTGTGGATAATATCAAAGAAAGTTAGGAACAAGTACATGATGGAAACGGTGAGTTGAGGATCAAGTTGAACAGCTCAAAAGAGATCGTTGAACAATAACTGCAATAACGGAAAAGACTATGCTGAGACCCCCTTCGGTCATGACTGACCATGGGATTGCACCTAGAAAGTTACCCTCCCAGGCACAAGTCCGGGAAACGTTATTTAGGGAAGACCAGCAGTCGCCCATGCATACCAGCCTATCCTCTCCACGCCTCCAGTGTTATCCAAGGGAAAGGCAAAGGCTGATACAGCTTGGCATCTGTGACGTCGCAACTCATTTCTACAGCTGAATGAACTGGAACAACGTGAAATAAAGTGTCTTGCTCAAGAGCACAACACGCAGCCCGGTTCGGGATTCGAACTCACAACCTCAC
>NC_068982.1:120015793-120019870 GCF_001194135.2 Octopus bimaculoides
ATAGAATATGAGAACAGGATATAGTGAAGGAAATACACAGGAACAAGTTCCAGTAAAAAGTACATTAGACGCAAAGGATCGCAGGTATATAAAGAAAAAGTATGACAAAAAGTAAATCAAAGCCACGTAAAAGAAAACTACGTATCAACAAAGAATAAGCCAATGCCAAGAGAACAGGGTCTACAAAACAATTAAAGGAAATATTACTAACAAAACAATGTGGATGAATATCGTGGCAGTGAAGTGCCAGTTGCTGAAGCATTGAGGAAATTTTCGTCAGAAATCTAGATCAAAGAAGTTCAAAATAATGCAGAAGCAGACTAGTTAGGGAAATTTTCAAATCAAATGGAAAATACAGCAAAATGAAATTGATGAAAAATTGAAACAGAGACTTAAGAAAAAGGCAAACTGAAAAGCCGCTGGACGAGATGGTATTCATGGATTCTGGCTCGAAAATCTGTGTAGCATCGACAACCATATACAACTGTTTGTTAGTGGCTGTGTAGAAAATAAAACATCAAGATGAAGTACAACAAAGAAAGACGGTGTTAGTATAGAACAAAAAGGAAAAAGAGAAGTCAGTTATTATAGAGCTATTACATGCTTATCATTACTTATCATAGCAGATGAAGTGTATAGCTTCCTTGAGAAGCGGAAGCTATTGCCAGAGGATCGAAAAGGATGCAAAATAAAGGGAAGTGCGTACCGATTGTATATTCTTTTCTACTCTAGGCACTATGCTCGAAATTTTGGGAGAGGGGGTCAGTGGATTAGATCAATCCCAGTACGCAACCGGTACTTAATTTATCGACTGCGAAAGGACGAAAGGTAAAATCGACCCCAGCGGAATTTGAGCTCTGAACATAAAGATAGACGAAATCCCGCTAAGCATTTCACCCGGCGTGATAACGTTTCTGCCAGCTCACCGCCTCGCACCGATTTTATATTGATAGTAGAATATTAAATCAGGTATGAAAAAGAACTTAGTTGTTGGCTGGTTCGACGGCAACAAGGCTTATGACAGTGTTTCACACTGTTAGTTCTTGGGGTACCTGACGATGTTCAAAATCGAAGATAAAACAAACACAGAAATACATGTAGTAGACGAACGAAGATGTTCCTCACAATACACGAGGTGCACCTCTCGAAAAGTAATATCTACAGACTCGACTTACTTAGAAAGAAAGGAGCCTGAGGTATGTTAAATGCAGAAGGCACTACGATATTGGGTTTGAAAAATCTATAGTGCGTCCTTACTGAATCTGTAGGAGAATTAAAGAGCAGACGGAAGAATGACAAGACATATAGCAGGAAAGAGAAGGAATTACATGGTCAATTCATAGCCGAAGATATTGAAATTAAAGAACGTTAGATGTGGTTGACAAATGAAAAAATGTAAAGAGAAATCGAAACGCTAATTTTAACCGCTCAGGAACAAGCCATTAGAACAAACTTGATAATGACAACGATTGATAAGACTATATCAGAGAACAAATGCAAAATTTCTGGAATAAGAAACGAAAGCATTAACCATTTCTTAACCGAATGCAATAAACTAATGCAAAAAGAGCATATGCAAAGGCAAAACTGTTTTTTTCTGTAAAAGAGCGTAATTGGATGTTAGTCGAGTTTGTGGATTCAATGTAGCATAAAAGTGATATGAACACGTGCTAGAGGCTGCATTAAAGAATAAGAATTACAGGATTTTATGGGATTTACCGCAAAGACTGACCAGAATCTTTTCTACTCTAGACACAAAGCCTGGAATTTTGGGGGTGGGGGCAAGTCGATTAGATCGACCCCAGTGCGCAATTGGTACTTAATTTATTGACCCCGAAAGGATGAAAGGCAAAGTCGATCTCGATGGAATTTGAACTCGGAACGTAAAGACAGACGAAATAAAACTAAGCATTTTACCCGGCGTGCTAACGTTTCTGCCAGCTCGCCGCCTTCTGTCCATAATATTAAAGCAAACAACCAGATTTGATTATAGAGAACGAAAAAACAAAAATAAGTTTGATTCTTCTCAGTTTAGTATTAAGGAAGGCAAAGGCAGGGTACCAGTTTAGAAATAGTAAAGGAAAAACTAACCATTTTCTCATTTATGCAAAACATTTGTGCAATATTAGTCTTAAGAAGGGGATAGGTAATCAACAGTGAAGGCATCCAATTACCAGATGACCAGGCTTTAAAATCAGTAAAAGAAAGGGAGAGTTATAAGTATCTAGGAGTATTTGAATCTGACAGAGTACTAACTATAGAACTGAAAACGAAAATTGAGAAGGGTGAGGAAGCTAATGAAGTCAAAGATAAATAATCCGAATTTAGTGGAGGCTGTAAATACTTGGGCAGTATCATTACTTATATACTCAGCAGCTTTTGCAGATTGGAGAAAAACTGAATTAGTAAAGCTAAACAGAAGAACTAGGAAGGACTCCACCCAAGGGCAGATGTAGCAAGATTATACTTGCTTGCCTAAAAATGAAAGCGAAAGAGGGTTAATATCGTTAGAAGACTGCGCGTAGTTAGCTAAAGTAGATATAGACTCCTATGTTAGTAATAGTGAGGAAAGTTTATTAAAAGCTGCTAGAGTCATAGCAAGAGGTAGGGAAACCAAACAAAAAAACAAATGAATTTTAAAAACAGAAAAAAGAACATGAATTATCTGACTGGTTGGAGAAGGCTTTGCATGGTAGATTCCCCAAAAAGTTGCAGTAAATAGTAGCAGGTTGCCGAAAGGAAGGATGAAAAGAGAGCTACAAAATTTGTTAGTAACAGCATTGGATCGAGTATTAAGGACTAATTGGATAAAAGCTAAAATAAACAAAAACTAAGTAGATTCCCAATGTAGGTTATACAAATGAAAAGAGGCAAGCGTTACTCATATAGTAAGTAAATGTAACATGCTGGCAGAGAAAGAATACAAGGAAAGACATGACAAACTAGAGACAGTAATCTACTAGGAGTTATATAGAAAGCTAGGATTTGAGCATACTGATAAATTGTATGAACATGAACCTAGTAAAGTACTAGAAAGTAAGAAATATAAGATGTTGTGGGACTTTACATACAGACTGACAGAGTAATCAAGCTAGCAGGCTTGATTTAGTAGTAGTAGATAAAGAGAATAGAAAATGCCAGATAATTGACTTTACAGTCCTGAATGAGGAAAAGATCAATATCAGAAGTACAGAAAAAATACCAAAGTGCCAGGACATAGTCATTGAATTACAGAGACTATGGAAAGTGCGGGTAAAATGTTTCCCAGTAGCTATAAGTGCATTACAAATCATCCTTAAAGATTTAAACAGATGATAGAAGAAATAGGCATAAAACCTAGTTTAGTACAGCGCCAGAAAATGGTGGTATTAGGGACAGCTAGGATACTCACGAGGGTTCACCAGACAGTGCCTCTCATGGCTTCTGATCTTAACTGATTGGAAAATGTTATCATGTACATTGTTTTGTCTTGGTATAGAAGATTGGCTGCAGCAAATATTCTGCTCAATACATAGATTTGCTTGTCAGTTGCTTGACTTTAATCAGTTGAGAACGTCCCTTAGTGGCTGACGACATGCGCATCTCTGATCACGAGCAAATTTAGTGGGGGAGCATCATAGCCATGTGTTGAGAGGAATTCTTTGGGGTTTAGACAATTCATCTTTGGAAAAATGAGTGTTTTGTTCATTATCCTTAAACAACCCTTATTCAGGGATCTTTGAGCGGGATGGGCTACAAGACCTGAAGAAAATTCTAACTGGGCCCAATCTGCAAGATCATGAGCTGTTTATCTTGATATGAGATCACTATGTCTTGCACATATGGTTGTGATGCATGTGCCTGGTGTACCCTTATTAGACGGGTAATCGTGATGGGTATACTGGGCTTCGTATACATTACCCCAGTGTCACTGATGTTATGCACTGCTCTCTCACTCAATAATAATAATAGTCTTATCCACTATATTGCAAATGTGGCACAGTGGTGACACTTTCTCATTCCTCAGGTTGACCCTCCAGTTCGTGGCCAGAGCTTGGTCTTGCGCTGCCAGTATAGTGCTTTCGGTCTCTTTTTTGG
>NC_068982.1:120020929-120025160 GCF_001194135.2 Octopus bimaculoides
AAAAAAAAAGGAAAACAAAGGAAGAAGTACAAAAAGGACATGAAGAAGACTTACGCAAGAAGGGGCTACACAATGAATTCCATGTAGCCACAAGAGAAGTCACTGAAAAAATAGATGGGATTGACTGATGAAAGGAACCCGCCAAAAAAAGAGACCGAAAGCACTATACTGGCAGCGCAAGACCAAGCTCTGGCCACGAACTGGAGGGTCAACCTGAGGAATGAGAAAGTGTCACCACTGTGCCACATTTGCAATATAGTGGATAAGACTATTGCCCATATCACGAACGAGTGCCCTAGACTTGCCCAAAACCACTACAAGTTATGGCGACACGACCAGATAGCGAAAGTGCTAAATTGGAAACTGCGAAAAATGGCGGCTCGAGAGAGGTAAGACGAGGTATGAGGTGGGTTTAGATAATTGTACATAGATGACACTTCAGAAAACTAGAGTTCTATTAAATTTGACATATCAACCATTATAAGGGAACTTGAACAAGAGGAAACGAAGTTGGCAGAATACATTTTGAAAATTATAAAAGAATAGCACAGCAGAATAAGTTTTATCCTTAATACGGAGCTTTATTCACAAAAACCTATTTACTGCTGATACCAGTTGTTCAAAATAGCTTCAAAATGATTAACTGATCTCTCCATGACATCTAAAGTATAGATGTAAAAATCAGAAAATACCTCGTCTCACACAATATGCTTAACTCTAAAGCTGATATCGATCGGCTGTACCTCCTGAGGAATGAAGGTATAGGAGATCTCATTTCATTTGGAATGTCATTTAAATCAACCACACTCGGTCTTGAAGCGTTACTGCATGAGGGCTTTCGTTAAAAGACTATGAAAATACATATCTAAGTAAACGGTCAAAAAACAGGCTAAAAATCTTCTCTGAGATTTTGACATTTAGAGTAGAAAGACAAATAAATGCTATAGATCACATATTATTATATATGACATACAAGAAGAGAATGCTTTCCAATAACCGTTGCAGTTGCTACAAACTTTTGCAGTATGATACGTCTCAAACCCTTCGGATTGGAAAGCGGGGAGAACTATCAACAACGTGGCGATTCCTCGAAACGAGTTTAAATGTTTTACAAGTATTCACCGGAGCATCAAAAACTATCACAACAGTTGTGCATCAAGATAAGAATGTCAGTGATCCACTAACATATTCGTAGAAAGGTACTCTTCTTAAGGTTTGTATATCACCATTAGTTGGTATCTAAGTGTTTTCTGTAAGTCTTATATACCAGCATTAGGTGATATATAAATTAAAATATCGGGAAATGCTCGGAAGAATTTAATATTTCACATTTTATTTTATTAATAGTTTCTTTGCTCTAGAACACACTCGAAAATTTAGCATTCTAGCTCAAAACATGGTGGCAGTTGTGCTTATATGGGCTAGCGCTTTCTCCAAGACGCACCAACATATCTTGGATGGATTCCTTTCTAAAAACTGATACTTTTAAACAAACACGTAAACTAGAAACTTTCGTCAAATATTCAAAATGATCCTTATGTAGCTAAATTAACGCCTTAAGTTTGATTTTTGTCAACCTGGTGTATATCTTACATTGTCAAGCTGCGCTCTCAATCTGTAAGTATCTCTTTAACTAAGTAATTATCTAGGGGACAGTTATTGGTAGCCCTACAATCGTAGGTAGGATGCTGAACATTATTATTGACAGCAGAGAGCCTTTTACCATTTGTGTGGTTAATAGTAGAGACAAAGTTTTCATAAGAATAGTTAACTCTGAAAGTACTTCTGTGAAAGATTTTACGATATCTCTGTTCTCTTGCCGAGAGACTAATTTAAGGAATTCTCCAGCTCAGTTGGTCTTTACATTAACGCTGAAAACTTGATTGAACTATAAATTTTTCAGGTTTTATTGATATTGTTATGTCTGGAGCCATTACATCTAGCTATATATATTGGACTGGTATGGTGAATAGCCTGTCGTAGTAACGTTAGGCAGCATTAAGCGTAGCTTCATTTGTGGACAATGAGATTCCTTTATATTGGAAAATAATTCAATGAATCCTAGGCGTATTACCAGAGCGCTTGTTAATAAAAAAAAATAAATAACTAGAAGTTTGTCTTCCAGTATGGGGGAACCAATGAAAGGCTGAGTCGAAGGTAACATTGAAAATATTTATCTGCACCAAGATTAATTTTCACCGTAATCTTCATGCCAATATTGTTCCTCAATCAATTCGTAAGGTCTGTTCTAAATCTAGTTCGCTACCGTTCATATCTCAGAAAACTAATAAACTCTCTCTGTATATCTCTTTTCTAAAGGTCCCACATTTGGGGGCAAAGAGTTTAGAATACAATTTACCATAAACGTACACATATCAACCACGATGACTACATCCTAAGATATGTCAAGCAACTAGTGGCTGTTTTTCTTAATCTAAATCAAATTGTTAAAATATAATACAATGAATTTTTTTACGTGCAGAGAATATTAATGCAGAAATCAGTTACAAATGTTAAAGCTTTTAGAACTGTGTAAATCTACACCTTTGTGTGTTACTAATATTATTGTTTTCATTAAGGCAGCGAGCTGGCAGAATCGTTAGCACGCCGGGCAAAATGCTTGGCGGCATTTCGTCCGTTTTCACGTTCTGAGGTCAAATTCCACCGAGGTTGACTTTACTTTTCGTTCCTTTCGAGGTCGATAAAATAAGTACCAGTTGAGCATTGGGATCGTTGTAATCAACTTACTCATTTCCCCGTAAATTGCTGGCCTTGTGTCAAAATTTGAAATCAGTTTTACAATTTCCATTAAGGCAGCGAGTTGGCAGAATAGTCTGCACGCCGGGCAAAATTTTTAGTGCCAGGGTAGACTTTGCCATTCATCCATTTGGGATCGCTTAGATAAGTACCCAATGAGCACTGGAGTCGACTTAATCAACTCCCACTCTCCCGAATTAACTGGTACCGTGCCAAAATATAAAAGCAATATTACTATTTTCTTTAATTTTATATTGTACACGCTTATTTATTCATGAAACCCGGTGTTACTATAATAGTTTCTATTCTTCATTATCTTTTATTTTTTTTGCATTTTATTCTTTTATTTATTTTCCTATTCTCCATTTTCTTAAACTTCAAGTCCTTTAATTTTCCTTTTTTAAGTGATTATTTTCCTTCCAAACCTCGCCTCCTTCAACTCATCGTCCGCTGTTCTATTCAACTTACTATTCAATTACTTCCCTTATCCTATTCCTCTCATTTTTCCTTTATCTTCCATTAATTGTCCTCTTCTGACAATTTATTTATTCCTTTGTTCTTATTTTCTGCATGTTTACATTTTCCTAAAGCAGTTTTAATTAGGGTTGCTTTATATATCATTTCCATACGTCTTTCGCTTTTTTTTTTTTTATTCGAAAGATTATTGGAGCAGAGAAACTCAGAATATGGTTTTGTGAACTTTCTAGCCACCAATGAAATCTAACAAAACTCTGTTTTTAGTATTGAGTACATGTACACTACTTCTTCTCACGTATACGTTGCCTACATATGTATGCGTGTAAGGGTGTATGTGTGGAAAGCAAGAGAACTATAGAGAGGTAGACAAAGAAAGAAAGATACATAAATACACACAGTTACACACACACGCACCAATAAATGGACAGATAGAAATAGTGTATACCTTAGGTGTGTGCGTATGTATGTGTGTGTGTATGTACGAGTGTATATGTGTGTATTTGCGTATATAGGTGTATATTTGACGTTTGTATGGATGGTTGTGCTTGTGTGAGTTTACGTATGTGTGTAACTGGGTGGCTGAGTAAGAATGTGAATAAATCACTATTCGTTTGTGAATGGTCTCTCTTTCTCTTTCTCTGTGTTCGCTTGGGATATTTCCAAACTTAACGAAATTGCATTTTACCCGAGTTGTGTTGCTTTGTTGGGTCAGTGAAGCGGGTAGAAGCAATTAGTTGGAACACAAAGCAACTGGTAGATCATGGCTGCTGAGAGACTGGAAAGTTTTATGGTCCATCACTCCGAGTCAACTTGGATGATCAAGCTAGTGCACCTTTACCTACCAACATAAACAATTTGTGCTGTCTCTGTCATTGTTGCTTTCACTCTGTGTGTGTGTGTGTCCATATATATCTGTGTGTGTGTATTTATATCTATTTATCTATCATACACATACACACACATATATATGTGTGTGAGTATATATATATATATATAT
>NC_068982.1:120025890-120026418 GCF_001194135.2 Octopus bimaculoides
AGATGTGTCTCTATCTGTCTGTGCTTATGTTTGAATGTGTGCGTGCTTTTATGAGTGTAAGAGGATGACGAGCAGTTAGTAACAGAGAATGACTGGGAGATAGAAGGAAAAAAAATGTGCGTAAGTAAATGTGTTTATGCTTTTCAGTTATGAGATTGTGTGTATGCATTTATTGATGGCACAATACATAAGCAAATATAGGTGTACTTGTGTGTGGAGGCGTGGTTTTGTGTGTACATGTGCGCGCGCGCCCATGTGTGTGCATATGTGTACGCATGAGTACTCATCCTAGATGCCACATAATGTGTGGGAGAACGACAGAGACAAAGAGTTTCTAATACATACTTATGTAGCTATCTTGAAAGACGAAATGTATATGCATATACACACACACATGTATATGTATATATATATGCATATATATATATATATATATATACATATATATATATATGCACACACATACACATGTTTATATACATATACACACACATTACATATATATGTATATGTATGTATATATATATA
>NC_068982.1:120026583-120040527 GCF_001194135.2 Octopus bimaculoides
ATATATGGTTCTATGTATATAAACGCTTATATACTTTTATATTTGTGGAAGTGTATGTGTGAACGTATGTATGTATATGTGTGTAAAATGTCGCAAAGTTTGTGAAGATATAAGACTGTTTTGGTCAATTGAGCAGAAAAGAACTACTCACATCGTTTTTAAAAGTCGAAGACGAATTAATTATATACCCACATAGACGTACTGTTGCGTTTTAAAACACCACACACAGACACACACACACACACGCACACGCACACACACACACACACACACACACATACACACACATGCACACATATACACTAATACTGGTCAATTGTAAGTCATCTTATAAGATTTTGTTTTTAGAATTTCGTCTCCATGATATAACGAGCGTTGGATTTTTCTATAATGTTTGTTCAAAATCGCTAGCAAATACTAAAACTTTTATGCAGCTGAAAATAATGTTGTTTATTTTCTTGTTTTTACTTTTCATCGTTTGTCTGTCGGTTTGGTGGAGAGGAAAGATTTTGGTTATGTTCCCTTTTTTTCTCCCGTGGGTAGCTAGATGTAAAAACATGAGAATATGAGAATATGAGAATATGAGGGAGTGAGAGTAGTTGTAAACTTTATCGAAAGTTGTAAATGCATTAATAAAAATTGGCCATTTAATGTTCGACGAACCAAATATATAAAGAATTTGTAAATAACAATAACAACAGCTTTGCTTACACAGTGAACTATAAAGTACAACAGAACAAGTTCGACTCTGGGAAAAATAAAAGTTATTGTAGGGCTACTTTGAGAGAACTGTGCCTTCGCCTCCGAAGAATTCATATATAAACGGGAAAGGAAGAGGTTAACATACGCTTGTGTTGCAACATAGACCTATCTGTCAGAGAGACCTGAATAAGCCTAGATAAAATATGAACGGTTGTACGGGATGAAAATATTCCTTGGCACAACCAGCTATAATGGCTTCGAATTTTACTTTTAGACCATTTGGTACATCCGTATTTTGACAGCAATACAATAGGGTCTCAACCATCAGTCATAGACTGAAGTGGAGATGCAATGTGGTAAGAAAATTAAGAATCTCGGTTGTGTTAGTGGCAGATTCATTAAAGTCAGTTATAGAGCAAATTGACTTTTGCCATTTAGACTGGACCGCTACTTGTTAAATGGTTGTGGTATCAATATCACGAACTAAATAATTTTTTTTTTTTTTTTTTTTTCGCTAAGATATCCTGCTCAGAATGTCATTCATAGTCTTCACACGCCCATGAGAGTTTTAAATAAAATTTCAGTAGCATTTCTTGATAAATGTTGAAGAGTTTTCCCGTTGTATTTCTATTTTGACATCTCCATTCTCAAGGAGTGCCCGACCATCGGCCCCAGTTTGCAAACTGGGCTGCGTGAAAACTTCATTAAGTGTAACTCTCATATTGATGATAGATGAAGCTTTACCTCTCATTTCCGAACCTATGATTCTCTCAACTCCCCATTAAGAGTGGTTGAGAGCCTCAAGCGTAAATCTGGGAGCTATTTTGCACTTGTCTCATATTTGCAGCTTAACCTGCTTCACAACCTCTATCTGTTGAAATATTTTTCAATATTACACACAGAACTGTCATTGCATGCAATGTTGAATGGCAGCTTAAAAGCAGAATGAGAAGACCTACTATCGTCGTTGTATTCCAAATGAAGCTATTTCTACAACGATTTGCTCCAACAAACGATTTTTTTTTACCAAAATTAGATTGGTGAAAAATGTGTGCCTGTTCCACCAGAAGCACAATGAAAACTATCTCTTCGAAGGTAGATGTCGCCATTTATATGACTCGTGTATCGTATCATATCATAACTGAAACCAAGAAATATTAATTTTGATTAAGCAAATTATTTCATTTCCGAAGCTCTCCAGAACAGTTGTTTCTTTGAAGATGCTGGGGTGTGTCACAATACATTAGAAGACTCCGCAGTTACGCATTCTCCAAGTGAGATTAGGACCTTCTTCTCTTATTTTCAGTGCCTGCTCGCCGTCCATTCTTCGGCGACTTTGAAAATATCATTAGATCATCACAACAGACATACGATATCAAGCACAACTGGAGAAAACAAAAAATCACACGCAGCATTTATCCCTGTCGTGTAGAACTAAGCACTAGTCTTCGTTCAAAATTCAGTATAGTTCATGACTGTCAAGGATCTTTATTAATGTAGACTGCAAACTCTAATGCAATTTCAATTTTTAGTTAACCATCTATATTAAACAAGTAGAACATTATGTCCAATCCAATTAAGTTATTCCGTGTTGAATGCAATAGCTTCAATATCAGCTTCCACTTTCCTATATTGCGCTTTCTTTGTGGCTTCTGGAAACGTTTGTAATGTGTAAGGTAATATCGAAAGAAGCCGGTATATCAGGCCTATCATAAATATATGATAACCAGTTATGCACATACAGACAAAATATGAAATTATAAGATCAAACCACATCGCTACAAGAAGAACATGCAAAAGAACTCAGCACTTCTTTCGTTTTTTGTGCTTAATCCAGATGATCCTAGCACAAAAATGTCATCGGCGGAAGGATAATCTATAAGCATAAATACAATTTTGTACGCTGTTAATGACAACAAGCAATTCTAAACATTATTACATACAACACCCGGAATCAGTTCAGGAACTGTCCTGACAAATAGTCTAGAAAAGCACACCAAAGCAACCTCGAAAAGAAACGAATTAATATAAACAACCACGAATATCGTGTTATACAAAGAAACGGAGATAAAAGAATTCAACCAGACACAGACTGATATATACTTCAAAATTGATGAACCTGACAGAGAACATCGTACTCAGGAGAAAGAAAAGGATAGGAAAAAATATTACATTCTCATCTTAAAGCTAAAAGAAGAAAAATGAGTGCATTTAGAATATTTCAATCAAAATCGGATTGATACAGACAATATTTATCACGAATACACAGAGGTTGAATTCTTCAAATTATCAAATAGCTATTATGGGGTCGCAAAAATTTACACGCTCTTTTTTACTCGCTTATTAATTTCAGTCTATAGACTATGGTCATGCTGGAGCATCGCCTTTATATTTTAGTCAATGAAGTCGGCTCCAGTATCTTATGTTAAATTTGATCCTTATTCTATCGGAATTTTATTTCGAACAGCTAGGCATACATACAGAGATAATGCATGTGGGTTTAGATACCCGCTTACAGTTATTTGTATCCTATTATTTCTTAAAGCATACATTTTTAATCATCTGTACGATATTTTACAATAGTTTTATAGTTGCAAAAAGAAAATAATAACCAGTTTATGTTAGATTATGGGGGAACACTCTAAATACAACATAATTTTTCTTGTTTTCTTGTATAGTCTTGCTAATTCATTTAGCATCCAACTAAATTATTTACTACCTATAACCTCATAATTTTCTTTATAGCTCTGTTTTAAGCATTAACGCTTATATGCAAGTCCTATGATTTACTTTTGAATCTGCACGTTTACCTATTGAACACTGTCATGCATAAGTATTTGTAAGTCTGTGATTGGGCTAATTCTCTAAGCTTTGCTGCCCTGTCCAACATAACATTAGCGTTCTTCTCTTAAAATTCGCGTCAGTGCATTTTTTAAAGCTCATTTTCATTGTTATTTCAATAAAAACAATTCGTGTATTATGTGTGTTAGCATTTCCATTTCTTTGCAATCTACACCATTCAGCTTGAGATTGGTCTTATATAAGCATTAGATGATTATTCTCCCATAGCATTCCTCATTATTATCTTGTCATGCGCAGCCATTGAGGAAAATACACAATAATTATTGCGTGAGAGCAGAATCTTTAAAGCGCCTAAGGAATCAACTATGCCCTCCAAATTGCTGGTCTCAGAAACCATGTCTTTGGCAAATAAAAGAAATTATTATTATTCAGTGTTCTTATTTTTATCGCGTGCTTTCACTGCACTACCAAGTGAAGCTCGGTGTGCCTTGGGTATGTGTTGCAGTTTGTTGTAGTCCTCCTATTTTCATCTATGGAAAGTGTTTTACGTAGGATGCATAGTAATGCTATTATCTGCATGTTATATACATTTGTGAGACCTGGCATTTTGGTTACGTATTTGAATGTTTTTTTTAATGATACCTAATGCACCTATTATCATAGGGACAGTTTCTGTTTTTAGGCTACACATTCGGATTACATCTTTTTCCAGTACTTTGTATTTTGAGAGCTTCTTCGTTTCTTTTAGAGATACATTGTCATCTGTTTGTACTGATACATTGATTTACGAGTTTTTTTTTCTTTCTTGTTGATCTACTAGCCTCGATATCTCTATCTGTATGCATTGGCATATCTCAGAGTAGGGTTGCTTTTTCATGTTTTCAGACCTTTTCTGGGGTGTGTCTATACAATCTTTTTTCTGTTGTTATTCTATAGTGTTGGCATAGCTTCCAGTGTTTTTTAATCCCAACTCTATCGCGTCTGTGGATATAATGCTTCTTAGCCAGAGACAACCAGAGACAATATGGGCAACCAGAGACAATACGATCTATTCTTTCTTCCCCATCACCACATACTCTGCTGTTACTTGTATGTTTCTTCATTATATGTCTTTGGTGATTTCTGGTGGGGGAGGCTTTGATTGTGTGGTACAATTAAAAATCCTTCAGTCCCTGCTTTGAGTTCTGAGCTTCTCAGCCATTGTTGAGATTTTGCTTTATTTATTTCTTTTCTGTTTAGCTTATCCCAATATGTATCATGGAAGGGATTTTCTTGCCATCGTTTTATCATGATACTTAGTTGTTCCAGTTTTAGTTTGGATGTCAGTTGTTTTACTGCTTTTGTTGTTTCTTGCTTTTGTTTTGGGTTTTTTTTTTTTTGGTTTTTCTTTTCATAGTTTTCAGGCACTATTACTACTTTCTTGTAGTTTTAAGCTTCCTTAAACACAGAAAACAGTTTCTTTTTTGTTTTGCTTGTGCTTTGTGGATGTTTGCATCAATTTTCCTTGCTTCTGAACTAGGTATTTTTGTAGTCCCACGGTAGTTATTTTATCATAGTTTTCTAGTCGTATAAGCCCTCTACCACCTTCAATCCGTTGTATATATAACCTTTCTATGTCAGATTTTAGGTGGTGCAGCCTAAATCCTGTCATTATTTTTTCTTGTTTTCATGTCTAGTTTGGTTAGTTCATTTAGAGTCCAATTAAGAATATTGTAGCTGTAACTCATCTTGTTTTTTGCACTGAGCTCTGTTTCAATTATTAATCTAACTCGTCTATAATATTCCTTTCTTATTTACTCTTTCATTTGTGTGTGTTGTACAGTATTTAAATCATTGATTCCTAAGTATTCAAATGTCTGGCTTTAGTCTAATATGTTATTTCATTTGCTTTATCTAGTGTGATATTGTTACCCTTAACTAGATTTCCTCTTTTCTAGGTTGCTGTGTTATATTTTTCTAAGCCACATTTCATGTTATTTCTTTGGTAAGTCCATGCTTTGTTGTTAGTAAAGTTTCCAGCTGTTTGTCATTTGCAGCATGCCATTTTAGATCATTCATATACAAGAGACGATTGGTTGTTATACCGTAGCAGTTGTATCCACATCTAGTCCGGTTTAGCATATCACTTAAAGGTTTCAGTACCAAGCTGAAAAGGAGTGGACAGAGCGTGTTCCCCTGGAATATTCCTCTTCTAATGGGAATGGCTTTAGTTTTTAGGAGTCTCTTTATTGTCTGGAGCTGCATATAATTTGTGATTATTGGTGTTACTTTGTTCATGGCTAGTGTTTCTAGGATCCATGTGTGGGGAATACTGTCCAAAACCTTTCGATAATCGATCCAAGAGCCTTCCCTTTCTTCTGGCAGTCTTCACTTATGAATTTACTGGTCAAAAACTCATCTTTATAGCCATATGAACCTTTGCATCATCCCGTCTTCTCTGGAAACAAGGTGTTTTCTTCCTGCAATATTATTGCAGTTAAGATTGTGTAATTTGTAAGGAGATATTACTCATATGTAACTGTAGTTTTACGGATATTCTGCTTCAATGGATTTGGGAATTATATTAGTTTTCCTTTTTATGAGTCATTCCGTTTTTGTCTATGACTCTATCAGCATCTCATCGAACTTATCTGCCAGCGATTCATGTGCCCCTGTTAAATATTTTAACTAGAAATCGGGTGTCTTGTCTTGTCTTATCTTAGCGCATTTATAATGCCTGGGTTACCTCTTCCGTTGTTACAGGTGTCCACAGCTGTTCAGGCGCTGTGCTTGTTATTTTAATACATCTTTTGGTGGGTAGTTCCTTCGCTGCTCACACTTCTTTCCAAATTTCTCCCACTTCTTCTGCTGCTGGTGCTGCATTGATCTCTATAATACTTTTACCAGGTTTTTGGTAGAATCGTTTTGAATTGAAGTTAAACTGCGAGATCTTGCTTTAGCTTTTCTTTTATCTCAGACATATCTGGTTTTCTTATTTTATATTTCTGTAATATTTTTCTTTCTTTTTGCTTTGTAGTGTTGCTTGATTACTAACTTCATTGAGGATTCACAGATCTTTCCTTTTCCGTTTTTCTTTCCATACCCTTTGCTTATGTTGAGATACTCCTATTGGAATGGAATGGAATGGATTTGAAGGTATACCCATTCTCCTTTGGGACCAAAGAAGCTGCTGTATATATTATTTTATTTCGTCTGGCCATATTGATATTTGCTTCTGTTGCGATTAATTCTGTGACGACCAAATTGTTCTTTTATTGTTATTCTAGTCTTATTAACAAGTTTTAGTTTTGGGAAGTACATTTGGTGGTTTATATTGAGTTCTTTTGTCACTTTTATTTCATTAATGGTACTCATTTTTAAAGCAATCATTTACAATTGTTTCCGATTTCATTGTCTCCAGTTCTTCGGTTTGCTCCACATTCTTTCTCGTTTATATTTTTCTTTTGTTGTTCACGTTTCGTGTATTTTGATCATCATTGTTCATTCCTAGGATTTGGAGTTTGTTTTTTTTCGTTACTTCCTTCGTTGTTGTTGTTGTATATGCTATGTCTATCTTCATGTTTTATATCCCTGTACTTATGCTACTAATAATTATTGTTCTACAAGTACTATTTGCGTACTATTATTATTGCTGTTGTTCTTATAGTTATTATTGAAAGTGACAAGCTGGTACAATCATTTGCACGCCGGGTAAAATGCATAGCGGCATTTCGCTTAACTTTTGAGTTAAAATTCCGCCGAGTTCGACTTTGCCTTTCATCATTTCGAGTCGATAAATTAAATACCAGTCGAGCAACTGACGTCGATGTAATCGACGTAATTCGTCCTTCGAAATTGCTGGCCTTGTACCAAAATTTGAAACCATCATCATCATCATTATCATCATCATCAGTAGTAGTAGTAGTAGTAGTAGTAGTAGTAGTAGTAGTAGTAGCCAACAACTTTACCATCATAGTCATCATCATCATGTGCTTGTTGTTCTACAAACATTCAAACTTTGCTATGTAACCAATTCACACATGCGATATTTCACCACCAACACGCAATATACTCACTCATGTTTAGTGTATGATAACTTAAATCTTGATAACTATCCTCATTTCATTGGGTTAGTGTCCAGCAGTCTTTTTCAAGTCTATTCTTCTGATACAATTCGGATTCTATACATTTATGTTGTGTTATTATGTGTTCACCTATGAAGTTTTGTGAATATCTCTCATCGGAATTTTATAATGTTTCTTTGTTTCTTTCTCTCAGTTCTGTTGTAACGTTATGTTTATTGGTTGCATTTTTTATATATATATTTTGAAATACGGTGATTCTTCAGAAATACACAGTAATTTCTCAGATATACAAAATGGATATAAAAAACCTGCAGTGTCTTTACATTTTATTTTTTCTGTATCAGCAAAGAAGCATTCTATGTCTAAAAAAAAAAAGGAAAATATATTTTCACCATTCAATTTCAATGAAAAATAACCATCAATTTCTAACATAGGCAAGTGACTAAATATCTTTGAAGAAGGAAGAGACAACTATATCGACTCCAGTGCTTGACTGGGTCTCATTTTATCGAATTCAGAAACAAAAAGTCATCCATAGCGGAATATGAGCACACGACGTAAATGAATGTAATATAATATGTTAGGGTATTTTTTCCTCGGAGCTCTTGTCATTCTGTCATCTCACCACCTTCGTCGAATAGAAATATTGAATTCAGTTATTGCAACATTTTTCATCATTAATTGGATACATACATGTTGCTTCTAAAATCTATGTTTCTAGCTGTGTTTATTGGAAAATTATAATAGTTCCTTCATTGTCTAACAGGAATATTTAACGATAAATGTTATTTCATTTCAAGAAAATAAATATTTTCTGCGGCTGTAACTGGACTGAGTCGATTCAGCATTTTATAACATCTCATTCTATGTCTACTGCTAGATTATGGTGAGAAGCTATTGATCTGATATACCGATCACGAACAATTCCCCATAGATTTTATCCCATCATCAGTCTACACATTTTACTTAACTCATTTTCTTTTCCTTTTTTTTTTCTTTTTATTTATTCGTCTATTTCTATTGAACTATTTCTGTTACACACTACATCTGAATCAATTACTTATCCATTCATGTAACTGCTATATGCTATGGAAAGCTGTTGCAAAAATTTCAAAGTCTCTGACAACTGTTTATAACACCACACTTTGTGTTATAAGTAAATCATGTCATAGTTTCATTTTAAGTTTTAGTTTAGCGTCGCCAAAGCACAGGTACTGCACATAAGAAGCAAAACACAAAACCTCAGTTTCTCACGAGTAATATACAACTAAAAACCTTTTCGCTGAATATTGATACTAGCTTCTCACATTCACTTTGGGGTCAAAAGGTTCATAGTGAATGGACTACTTAAATATATAAAATATATTTAATGTATACAATATATATTCATGGATAGTTAAAATACGGAGGTAGTTTGTACACATTGTGCTAAACATATAACTACTCTAAATGGTATTCAATAAAATGTTGTCCAGCTAATTCGATGAATACTGTTCCATTACCAGAAATGCATGGTTATTAGAACATTGCAAGGTTGTTATAAATGGTAAGACTACATTTTCAAACAGTAGCAAATTATGCTAAAAAACGACAAACCAAAATTGATGTAATTGGGTATCAGCCTATGCTTCTAGATTGGTTCAATTTTACTCTGAATCTCATATGATATATTATGAATCTTGGAATTTTAAAGTTTTAATCTAGTAAGTAGAAGTATGTTAGAGAATATATATATTTGCAAGCGGTCATCCAAAGTGGTATAATACTCTACATGCTGCCTCACTTATCAAGCCTGCTCAACTTACCACCGACCAAGAATTAAATTTGAGAAAATATAATAAAAATATATATTTACATATTGAATTCTCGAAACTGCTTGGCACAGATTCACCATGAACTCTACTGTGCATGCACACTAAGTTTTAACGTTTTAATTTCCTTCCGTTGTTTACAGCAATGCTTGCAATGAAGAAGTGTATCGTGTGATCGTTGCATTGACCATGACAGAGAAGGTTGAGAAGAAAATCTGCATCGAATTTTACCAAAAGCTTAGCGATACCTGCTCAGAGGTCTACACAAAGTTTTCAAAACGTTTTCATCATTCTCCACACAATCAAGGATATCTTGTGCAACTGAAACCCGAATGTCGTTTTGGTCAGTGGAAAGCGGTTTTGGCACAAACTTGGCAAACACGGGTCTCATACCCGAACATTCAGTGATAATGGACTGAACTAAACCGTAACTAATCTTCACATCCTTTGATAACTCACGGATGGTGATTCGATGATTTTCCCTCGCAGCTGCACGCGCATCTGCGATTGTTTTCTCAGTTCTCTCGGTTGCGGGTATCCGTTGCGGGTATCCGTTGCGGGTATCCGTTGCGGGTATCCGTGGACGTTCGTCAATATCGACATTTCTTCTGCCATCTTGGAAACATCTGAACCACTTGTACACTTGTAGATGACTCATACACACCTCTCCATAAACGTTTCGCAGCTTTGCGTAGGCCTCCGAGCAGGTATTGCACTGACAACTTTCTCTGTCATGGTGAATGCGACGATCCACACGTTAGACACCTTCCTTGCAGCCATAGCTGACCTGACTTCTTGAAAGTAAAGAGAATGTGTGACTGTATTATCACTGATAGAATACAATGTCGCAAAGATATATCCCAAGGCAACAACCTCTTTGTGATGCTGTTTACGCTTTCTCTAAACCCCTTGTCATTCAAGTTCGCATACATGAGGTTGATAACATCAAACGACTTGGAAGGCAATTCTTTGAGCGGCGTTCCTTGTCTGATAAACTTAAATACATGCTCAGAGTAGTCGCACGACTCTACCGCAACGTATCATCAGATGAAAGGATGAGGATATACGAGCAGAAGACCATGCATGGATATGATAGTAGAAAACTCCGACATGATAGTAACATTGATCCTCGAAGCAGTCTATCATGGATCAATGCCCTTCCATTTTGAAGTTATGCGTTTGCAATCCAGAAACATGAAATATCAACCAAATATTTGATGAATTAAAGGGATAGAGATGCAGGAAAAGCAGTAAAATATGACAACCGATGCAGACTTTGTGGAGTTAACACTGAAGATATCACCCACATCATAAGCAGTTGTCCGAAAATGTCATCACAGTATCATCTGCCAATGAGACATGTTGTAGCGGGAACATTATATAATGTAATCAGTTGCAAGGATAACCCCGAGGACAAAGAAATAAGAACCTACAGTATGGTAGAAGCCATGGCCACACATAATAAAAAAGGAGTACTGGTGGAATGTACCCGTGAAAACCTCAATAACATGTAAACACAACAGACCTGATATAACGATTTTGAATAGACAAAAGAAACTATGCACACCTGTGGAAATTACCTGCCCAGCGGATGTTAACATAAAGCTGAAGATCAGTGAAAAAGAGAATACCTACGTTAAACTATTGAGAAATATGCAGTCACTCTATCCAAATTACAAGTTCAGGTTTATACCTGTAATTAATGGAGCACTGGATTATGTAACACATTACCTAAATACCAATCTTGAGAAATTAGTCTTCTCAAAACCAGAAAAGAGAAAGCTGATTCGAAGACTACAGATCCAATCCTTCACTTGAGCTGTAAAGATCTGTAAAACGTTCCAGGCGTTTATCATTTAAGTATATATGAGTTTGTCTAGGTATTTAAGTATATGCACGAGAAGACATACATAAAACAAGACATACAAATCTGTACATATACAAACACACACACATACGTACATAATACATATATGCATACATACATGCATAAATACATACATACGTACATACGTACATACATACATACATGTATGCATACATACGTACTTACATACATATATACATACATACATGCATACTATCTAACTTAACATGAATGTTGTATTACATCACAGAATGATGCGTTACTTACCGTCAGAGGACCACTCCATATGGACTTGTAGTGCTTAAAAGTACTCATATTTATATCGTTAACAAACAAGAACCGTCTGCTACGGTTGCCAGAACTGCCAGATCACATGACTTCGCCTTAACTGGGCTTTTCAGTGGCAGATGTCCTACAGAGAGATATCAGTCGAATCTCCTTGTCAAAGATATTTAAAAGTAAGCAATAAATATATAAGCAGTGTTAATGCCAAAAGGTAATCTTTATCTCCACCTTAACATGGATGCTGTTAACACAAAATACTGCGTTATTTACCTTGAGAGAACCTCTCATATAAACTCCTGCTGCATAAAAGCACTCGTGTTTATATCACTGGCAGACGAGAACCGTCTACTACGGCCTCTGCCAGACCACGTACCGTATGGAAATATAACTTTACGAGAGGAACACCGAGCAGTAGAGGATATAAAATCTAATCCCAAGTTCTTTTATCATTTTGCTAAAAAGAAATCATCTACACCAAGCCATATTGGCCCTCTCGTGGACCAAAATGAATCAGATGCTAATCTTTTAATATAATAGTGCATTTTCTCGACCTATAATAAACAATATTGTACATAATTAAAACGAATCCTTTTATCTCCTAAACTCGACTGCGGAGACACGTCTACAAATTAATAATATTATGGAAGATGATATACTTGGAATTATCAATGACCTAGATTCAAACTCAGCAGATGGTCACTCTGCCATATTATTAAAAATGTGTAAAAACAAACTCTCTAAACTATTTAAGACATCATTTCGATAGACGCTAAATATCCGAATATTCTCAGAACGATTGAAAGACGCAATAGTAACAACTAAAGAATAGCAGAGTAGAAGCGAAAATTACAGGCTTGTTTCTCTCGTGTCTAAAATTGTCGAACGCGTTGTCCGAAAAAGAATAATAACGTATTTTGAGGAAGACACAAGGTTATTGGACTAGACGAGGTTGGCTGTCACAACTATTACAGCGCCATAACACCATCCTCAATAATCTCTTGCGAGGAATGAATACTGACTTGATTTTGCTAAAACGTTTGACAAGATTGATCATGATATCATCTATCACAGAACAAAGGATATTGGTATCACTGGAAAACTCAGAGAATGGCTCTTTGTCTTCTTACGTATCATCTGCCAATGAGACATGTTGTAGCGGGAACATTATATAATGTAATCAGTTGCAAGGATAACCCCGAGGACAAAGAAATAAGAACCTACAGTATGGTAGAAGCCATGGCCACACATAATAAAAAAGGAGTACTGGTGGAATGTACCCGTGAAAACCTCAATAACATGTAAACACAACAGACCTGATATAACGATTTTGAATAGACAAAAGAAACTATGCACACCTGTGGAATTAATCTCTTGTTGCGAACGTCTTTCTCTCTACAAAGTCACTTACAATAAATGGTACAATTCAGTGCACGATTCTAAGACCATTATTAATTATTATCACGCAACCCGGTATAAGCCAACTTAACGAATTACGTTTATGATACAAAAATATCGATGGCTATCCAAAATATAGAAGATGTCGTCACACTCCAAAACCAGCTAAACCTCATTTCTTATCAATGGAACGATACAAACCAACGGGAAATTTAATACATTAAAATTTTAGGTTCTTCAATGCAGAGGGAATACACACCAATCACAATATTTGACACAAGACAATGGTTCAGCGCGATAATGGCATACGGGACTTAAGTTTAATCATGCCAGTTAATGTGTCTTTCTTCAGCAACATCAGTAAACAGACCTCTAAATGCAGACATTTCATAGGATCGATCCTACAAACCTTCGTGACAAGAGAAACGGTAGGTTTGCCTCTTCTATGAAAAACTTTAGTTCTGTGCAGATTAGATTACTGCTCACACCTTTGGTCGTCCGACTCATCCGGTTTCATAGAAGAAATTGAAAGGTTACAAAGAACGTTTACCAGTAAAATAAGTTCGGTTAAAAGATTTAAATACTGGGAACAAAATGTACAATCATATAAGTATGGACAATCTTGGAGGGGCATGTTCTAATTTTGTTCTAATTTTGCTGATCAGTGAATAAACTTCACTATGATTATATAAGTTTGCGAGGGCTAAACAGGCTTCTTTAACCAGCTGGCAAGCTACTTCAGGCTGATGACGAGCAAAGACTCAGAAACATGTCCCTGAATGCTGGCTAGGCTGGGTGGAGGAGCTTGTTTCCCCCTCGCAAACTTAAGGACACAGTAATTGTGTCAAGGCCGACAGGAAGCGGTCCAGCTTCCTAGGGCTAAACGGCAGTAGCGTGTTCCCGTAATGGGATTGTCACATTAAGTTGACAATACACTACAACTTTATCGCTCCACTACTGCTTAAATCACTCTGAGAGATTTAGAAATATAAAATTTCTAATTTATATATATATATAT
>NC_068982.1:120041574-120046361 GCF_001194135.2 Octopus bimaculoides
TATACATATATGCGTGAACGTATGTACAAAATACGTACAAAATAAATTAAATAGTGGGAGACGAATCTAACTGCAGAGCATTTAAGAGGTTATTTTGTTATTTCTAGAAACATTTTGAATCATTAGATAAAAGAAGAACTTGGCAGATTTTCGTGGAATTAGTTTATTCTGTTTGATTTCGTGTGTCTTCTTTGAAACTTCTTACTAATTAAACATAAGGGGATTTCGTTAGCTTGATATAGCCTACCTTCCACTCCTGTTCCTTCATCTTCACTGTCTCTTTATCATCATCAGTATCACCATCATCATCATCATCATCATCATCATCTTCTTCCTTTTGTCTTCATCTTCCTATTTCGCATTCCTTCGTCCGTTTTTATGCTTGTAAAATCTTCTCGAACTCATTCCCTATGCATTTGATTTTTGATTCAAACATATTCTTACCAATATAGACAGATAGATAGATAGATAGATAGATAGATAGATAGATAGATAGATAGATAGATAGATAGATAGATATGTGTGTATATATGTATGTACAATGTGCACGAATGTCTACATTCGCTTATATATATATATATATATATGTGTGTGTGTGTGTGTGTGTGTGTGTGTGCGTGCGCGTGTTTGTGTGTGTGTGTGCGTGTGTGTGTGTGTGTGTGCGCGCGCGCGTGTATAGTTAGTATGAATACATATATTATAGCTCTGCGTGAATGTATGTATGTATACATATATATGTATACATATACGCATGTATACCAATATATGTTTATAAATGTGTATCTACATATATATGTGTGTCTGTCTGTCTGTCTGTATGTATGTATGTGTATGTGTGTATGTCGTAGATTTGCGCTTTTATGCGTGTGTCTATTTGTATTTTCCACTAATGTCTGTTGGTATGCGTGTATGTCTGTACATTTCCTTCTATACTATTTGATTTTAATTCGCCTAGCCGTAAGTCAGTGTATATATTAATATTCCACTTGTGTTTGAGAAGGATGAGACTTAAAAATAAGTTAATGTATTGGTTACAACTTTTCCATTACAGATAGTATTTGCTGCGTTTCGTGTCTATGAGTGTCTCTGTGTATGTTATATGAGTTTTTACTTACGCATGCGCACACAGAATACATATACATATATATATATATATATATATATATATATATATATACACACAGACACAATATTTTATTTAGGCAGAATTATACCGAAGTTAATCTGATGGCTAGAGTTTCGTACCAATGCACTTAATAAAGTTTGATAACAACATCTGACATGGGAAGGTATGTCTTTAGTAACTCTCCCGTCTTATTCTCAACTAATAAAATGTATGCATACACATATAGATGTACATACTTATATTCACGTGGACACATATATTTATATTCAGTTTAATTTGTTAATGCAGTGTTCATCCTACCTATGTTCAATGTGTGTGAGTTATGTGAGTTTTGTTGGGCGGGACTCTAGAATGAACAAATATGTATGATTGAATTTGTGAAGTTTACTTTAGTCTGTTTTTTATGACCTCGTACATTGTCTCGTACCCATCATGTTCATCCTAGATTTTTTTAAAAATGCTTAAACATCTTCAATCCGTCTAAAAGTTGTACGTTTCCGTTCAGTGTTTTTCCCCTAACATTTCTTTCTTTGTAACGAAAGACCTATGGCTGATGCATATGGGGACTAATATTTCTTCCATGCTATCTCTCCTTGATATTTCTATTATTTGGAAAATTTAATATTCATACATTTCTTTTGTCTCTTTCATCGATACTGTTATGTATACAAGACACGACATATCAGTTTAATTGCATGCTTTGCTTTACTACTCTTCAATGACTATAATCTCGAATTATTGTTTGGCCTATTGCTGTGTCTTGTGTCAGCTTCCCTCTAAATCAATAATGTGCCACATATTTTCTCGTGTTAACACTAATGCCATTTTCTATGTGGTGTTATTTTTTAGATACCAAATCTACCGTGTGCACTGTGTGGTTGTTGTTGTTGTCGTCGCTGTGTGTGTGTGTGTGTGTGTGTGTGTGTGTGTGCTTGTGTGTGTTTGTGTGTGTGTGTGTGTGTGTGTGTCTGTGTTTACTATACTTGTTGTATGCGTATATGTGTTGTCTAGGGTTAGGCACATACCTCTCTGTATTATGCGATGCGTGCGTATAAATGTGTGTGTATATATGTGTACTATGTGATTTTCCTGTTTAATATATGCTGTTAGTACGTTTATGCTGCATGGTGTTTGTGTGTGTATGTGTATGTACAAGCTAATACAAAACAGCGCAAGTACAGACTAAGACTGTGTATATCTCTATGTACTGTGTGGTATGCGTGAGTGTTTCTGTATACTGTGTAGCGTTAGTATATGTGTATACTGACTGTGGTGTGTATTCTGTGGTGTTAATATGATCACAAGCAAGTCTCTGACATTTTACATCATAGAAACGTCCACTACGTTTCTTTAATGTTTCAATATTTGAGGCGTCAGACCTGAGCTTCACTCTTTTTCACTCAAATTCGCTGGTCCGCTGTTTTACGTAGGTGTCTGTAATATCACTGTCTGTTTTTCTTATTACTATCAGCCTATTACTAAGTGATTAATTTTTTAATTCAATTCTTACCTCTATTTTGCCTTGAGTAAATTTTTAATAGCATTAACTCCTTTTGCCTCTGTTATTATTGTTAATATCTAGCCCTAGGTTAGCTTTGATAAAGCATGGACATCTTTTGTTTTGCGACTGAATGAATCTAGAACAAAACTTCCTAATATACAGCATCCCTCTCTGTTTATTTATTTATTTATTTACTTATTTATTTATTTTCTTTTGAGAACTGTAAGGTATTTCGCCTGATATTTTTAGCAGAACCAGCAACTGATTAACTACGTTATCATATGTACGCCTTTAAAAGATATTTTAGCTAGCTATGGAACAGCAATGCCCAGAGCATCTTATAGTCTCCCATACTACTGGAAAGAAGGGAGGAAGTTATCTTTCCTTCATTCTGAAGACCTGACACAATTGCTTACAACAGAAAGTACTCTGATTACTTTACACCTACGAAGGCTAAGTGGTGGTTTCAAACCGAGTGATGGATTAATTTTTACAACCCAGACACATTTTCTGTCTAATAAATTACCTTTGCTAGGCCTTGATGTAACTCGAGGATACAGTTGAACATATTTATCGAAGGTGTCATGCCAAGTTGTAGGAACTAGCATAATTACGAAGGGAACCTCTAAACGACAAAGCCATGATTGGCACTAGTGCTGGACACAAATTTGTCTCCTTAATCATCACAACCATTGTTTCTTCACTAAAGTATGCTGTACCGCAGTGAAAATATTTTCGTCATTATTATTCATGTCATTAATGAGGCATAAATTTCACTTGTTGATATACAACTATACAACTATTATAACAACTAAATTAATACAGTTATTTTAACCCATTACCTACCAGTGATCGAGATCATTTAAAAATTACAATTTTTTTTAATTATCTGTCAATATTTACACATATCTAACCTTTTCGCTACATCTACTAGGTATATTTCTCTGATATTCAAATGAGGTTTGCTAATTTTTCACCCAATATCTCGCTTATTTCTATTTAAAATGTTATTTTGAAATGTTATTTTGATCGTTCCAGCGTTTTTCTAGGGCTGTTTTATGCTAGAAATCAAAGTTTCATAAAAAAATTCCAGTTAAAAGAATTATGGGAGGTAATGGGTTAAAGTTGCAAACATGCATTCTTTCATGATATTTAACGACCATCTGCCGAAATCAACAACGGATCTTACATATGTTTAGTCTCAATTCACAGTCTCAAAGTAGGATCAATCTCATCAGTTTTCAGCTCCACCACGTTGCATTTAACCATTGTGTCACAAGCGGTTCTAACTCAAGATTTTGTAATGCTAACTAGCTGTAAGTACAGTATACTGCTTTGATAATTGAGTTTTCTCCACATATTGAGATCGTTGGATGTCATACCGAAATCATTTATTTCTGACAGATAATTTACAAGCATAGATAAATATCTATAAGTGATTACGATATATATGCAAATATATTTGTGCTTTTGCACTTTTGCTGCTATATGTATGCATGCAAAAGTGTATATAGTACCACGCACACACGTATATGCGCATATGATACGTGTCGAATAGCTGTCGAGTGTGATCAACAGTTTGCTACTTTTCATTTTCCTGTGAAGATTTGGACCATACGTATCATAGACTCATGCACACATTGACAAGCATATTAATATTCCACTCAGGTTCCACATCCTAAACTCTGACGGCACCTCAAGTGAACGGCGCTCTGGAGAATATTAGATAGTCATCACTGCACATTCTTTCTGCCCTAATGAACAAAACAAATTATGTAAATAGCGGCATTTGCCAGTCATTTATGCGCGTGTGATGCCCAAACACATCAATGAAAGTTCCGGTGTCAACCTTGACATGCTTCGGAAAAGGGAAAAAGTATTGAATTTTATTCTGATAGTCTTAAGTGACATGAATGCCATTCAATAATCATGTAACACCCTTTGTATAACAAGTTACAGAAAGATATGGTTAGAGATAAGACATGTGTATCATTCTCCTACGTAGATTTACAGAAACTACAAATATATGCAACTATAGAGACACATGTGTAAATATATATACATACATACACACACACACACACACACACATATATATATATATATATATATGTATATATATATTTATATATATATATATATATATATATATATATATAT
>NC_068982.1:120046497-120047646 GCF_001194135.2 Octopus bimaculoides
GTGCGTATGTTCCTTATGCATTCGGAAACTTAGTTGCCGATTTTGACGTATGCTGTATCAAAAGATTCAGTAATCTTTCGACTACCAAATAATCTTTAATTTCATTTACATATTTGCAATACAAAAATTTGACATTATAATCTGTTTATAAGTCAACTCTCGTAAATGACATTTTATATCACGACCATCACCACCACCACGTCACATTTTCTACATGAGTCTGTATGAGTATGTCAGTGTGTGTGTGTGTGTGTATGTGTGTGTGTGTGTGTGTGTGTGCGTGCGTGTGTGTTTGCACGTTCGTTACGATGACTGAGAAGTATATGTGTCTGTGTATGTGTCAGTCAGTATACATACGTTTTTGTGACGACTGACACACACACATACACACACACACACAAATACACACATAAATACATCTAAAGAAAGAGAGAGATACACAAAGAGACAGACATATGCCTGGGGTGTGCGTAAATGTATGTCTGTGTTTGTCTGTCTTAGTATATATATGTGACTGTACCATCAAACAGGGAAACGCGCCGATTTTTAAAGTGTTTAGTTTAGTTGCAGCCTGGACGTTGAACGAACAACAGCGTTCCCTTTGAAGTACCATTTGATGTACCAATTGGGTGTCGTTGTATTGTACCAAAAGTACTGACCACTCCATTTAAATTCAGAGCCAAGTACTGCAGCAGCTTAGAGTTCAAAAGGATAACTCTTCAATTAACTGCCACAAAAGTTAAGAAACTTACGCAACATCGATGTAGATGTCTTCGAAAAGGAACTAGACATTTGCCACAATACCGGATATATCGACGGCTCGGCATGAAGTACAGGCGAGGGCAGCGGAGTCAGACCCCCTCCCCCCATGTACCAAATGGCGCAACAATCGGGACAACGGCACACACAAGATTTGAAACCCCACCAACCTGAGGAAATCAACTGTAGGAAAACTATAAATAACAGCGCAAAATCATGGTGATGCTCCAGGATGACCGCAACACCATGACCGCAACGAGTAAAACATAACAGATATAAATAGATACATATGTGTGTGTGTGTCTACATACACATGCACACACACACACACACACACACACACACACACATATATATATATATATATATATATATATATATATATATATA
>NC_068982.1:120048508-120049640 GCF_001194135.2 Octopus bimaculoides
ATATATACATATGCATATGTCATTCATACGCGCACACACACACACACAGACACACACACACACATACTGTAATCTCCACATACGATTCTGCTTTTGTGCTTAATACCTAATATCATAGTACAGTGTATAGTTACAAAAATATTCTTATTCTTAAAACATCATCATCGCCATCATCATCATTAATAGCTGCAACGGCAGTGGCATTTTAGCTCATACACCTACAAATGCATATGTATATGTTATTATATCCGTCTATGTGAATGCTTTATATATGTGTCTCTGTCTGCATATGTGTGCGTGTGTGTGTGTGCGCGTGTGAGTGTGTGTGTGTGTGTGTGTGGTTATGTTTGTGCGTGTGTGCTTATGTTTGTGCATGTGTGTGTATGTGTGCGTATGTGTGTGTGCGAGCGAGATGGAGTAGAAGAGATAAGGGTGGAGGAGAGGAACCACAGACAATTGCGACCATGAAGAAGGAGAGTGAAATATATATACCACAAACATTCTTTCCACGTTTTGTCTCAAGCTGACATTAATATCTTTATACTGTGAACTTTTCTCCCTCCATTTTTATAAAGAGACGGATGATTGAGAGAGACAAAGAGAGGAAGAGAGAAAGGAAAGGAGAGAGCTAGAGGAAAGAAGAAACACTTGTATATAAAAATGAAAGAAACGAAAAATGGAAGACAGATAGACGGATAGAAGTAGAATGAGAGAGAAACAAAGAGAAATAGAAATATTTCCATTCGTTTTATTACAAAGAGTGTTTTGAAAATTCAAATCAAACATTATAAAAGCTACGTATTGCAACGCAGATGGATAACAGAAATGACATTTAGAGCCTTGATAACACCTCACCATTCTTTTATTTGTTTATTTATTTATTGTTTATGTAACAACATCGGTTTAACGACAGTAAAAAGTATATGGCCTCAACACATTTGTCGTTTCTACGCTGAATATCTGTCTGTTCCGCCTCTATATGCAGCAATGTATATACGTGTATATAAGCATGTATATAGATATGTATGTGTATATGTGTGTGTGAATGTGTATATACACACACGTTATAAATATATACGTGTATAAATGCATATATATATATTTAGTTTATGTATATATGTATGTATATATA
>NC_068982.1:120049787-120059912 GCF_001194135.2 Octopus bimaculoides
TATGCATACATAAATGCATTTATACATTTATGCACACACATTGTTATGACGCACCTCATATATTCTGTATATATTTCTATACATGTGTGTGTGTGTGTGTGTGTGTGTGTGTGTGTGTGTGTGTGTGTGTGTGTGTGTGTGTGTGTGAAAATACGATTTTATGCTAATATATAGATGTATATGAAAATCTCGGATTGTATATCACAGTGAATTTATCAGAATATCTGAAAGACTGTATGGATATATAGGTTGCAAATATATGTTTCTGCAATGCATATTCAAACATGTATTACTTTTGTTTCCTACAGGAAAAAAAACAGGTTTTCGAGGGCATAACTTGGGTTTCGGCACAGTATCATCTTAATCTTAACAATGTAAACGTAATCTTCTGTACCTGATAATAGATAGAATAAAAATGATATGTTCCTACTCGTTGAATTTCAGTATATTTATATATTATTCAAACACTTTTATGACTAACTATTTGAGTTACAGGTACGGTTTATGCAACTGACGTCGACAATTTCCGTCAGCTCAGTTTCACTCACATAAGTATATATAAACCACAAAAACCACAAAATTCTGGAGGTATGAGAGGTGAATATTATATTTAACCACTTGATATTTCGGCCGTTTCGCTGTTGTTATAGCCGTACGAGTATATATGAATATTTGCGAGTACGTGTGTGTCGCTGAATGTGCCTATACATATGTGTGTGTGTGTGTGTGTGTGTGTGTGTGTGTGTGCCCGTTAATTATGTATGTGAACATGTATCTGTAGAGTAACGAATATCACTACCCACCTTATTCGTAAACTTACCTATACATATACACACACATACACGCACACATATACACACGCACACACGCACACACTTATTAAATATAATTAAATATATTATCTATGCATGTTTTATTAAGCTGCAAAAAATTGTAGTTATATAAGAATTTCGATTGGTGAAATAAATTTTATCATACTATATTTTTCTTGTTATCTATAACTTTATATATTGACGTCGGCTTTATCTCGCATCCGAGTATGTTTTCTTCTTTGCTGAATACTTATTTTACGGTGATACCGTTGATGACTCTGTAGATCAATTCGTGCATAGAAGAGTCGATGTCATTGACTGCATGGTAATGTTGATGGAGAACGAGGTTGATTCTGTCGAGCCTTTCCCTACTGTCGTTTGATTTCTTCCTTTTCTCGTCTGGTGGCTTCGAAGTCTTTGGTTCCAATGATGCTGGAACACCGCCACTTTTATATGGTTTCAGGCTTGTGCTTCAAACGATTTAATCTCAATTCCAGTGGCTTTCTATGTTTCTTAGAATTGGTCTGTGTATCTTCGAAACGAGCAACGCCGTGGTCTTTTTCCTGAAGTCAGCTCACTGAGTAAGACTTGGCCTGAGAGCCTTCACTCTTCCATACTTGCCACATGATCTGACCTGTGAAGACGGTGTTTCATGATCAGTAATTCGATACTTCTACTGTTGGCTCTTTCCAGGACTTTGTTGTTGGTGACATAGTGTTCTCATTTTGATGCTCAAGATTGAACGAAGCTTTTGTTGGTGAAAGCTTTGTAATTTTTGGATGTGACGATATAGAGTCCAGGTTTTGCAGCCATATAGCAAAGTTGAGATGACAATAGCATAATAAATCATAATTTTCCTTAATTTAAGATCCTTGTTCAAGAAGCGTTTGGCTAACTTTCCGAATGCACTATGTGTAGCTCAAATTCTGTGTTCCACATCCTTTTTTAGGAACACTTATTTGGTAAAAGGCTGCCTAGATATGGAAAATGCTCTGCTTTTTCGAGAGGTGTATCCGGGATTTTAACATCAAAATCTGTAAGATAGTATTTAGGGCTGGTTGTACAAGGACCTTGGTTTTCTTGGTGTTTAGTCTTAGGTCAAAGCATTTGTAGGCCATTAAGTTCTTCACAGACTCTTGGACTTCTTGTTTTGAATGACAGAGGGTAGCACTGTCATCAGCATATTGAGGTTCTGAGTTATGTTGGAAATGTGTGAGTTGTTTAGATCAAAGTCTACTAAGATTGAAAAGTCTTCCATCATATCGATATCTGATGTCAGCTCCTGGATTCTTCTGACAGCATGTTTTTGGTGGAATACAGGTCCAGACATAATGTCGTGCATTGCTTGAGCCAAAGAGATTGGTTGTCGCTTTGACAGATATTGTTATATTCCGAAATCGTCGATTGGGTGTTTCTATCTGGCATTGTACGATCCCCAGTTGTATACTGTTATTATCCTCAAAAGGTTGGATCGTAATAATGCCCACTCAATATCGCAGTATAATTACTCGATCAGTACAGACATGAGTAACAGCTCAGTCTTACTTGTACTCTATCGATACTGGCCAACGTCACCTTACGTATAGTGACTTCTTATTCCACTCGCCACGTGGGAGGGGTGCACCATTATTACTAATTCCGTACAGTAGTCTACCAGATGCCAGTTTGGGGATCGGGCATGTATCCATGTGGTTTTGAAGCGGGTTCGAAGTCGAAATTGGGTATTCGGGATAAATAAATTGTTTCATTAGCCGATGTCCTTTGGAATTGAAATTCTCGACGCCTTCTTTACCGATGACATTTTCCGATAGGCGACGACCGCTTCCTAGCCTTGCATTGAAATCCCTTGTAACAAGAGTTTGTCCTTTAGTGGTATGTCGACAATGATGTTACTTATTTGTGCGTAAAATAGGTTCTTTGCTTCTTCATCAGCATCAAGAGTTGGAGCATAAGCAGAAACGAGAATGATGTAATTCTCATTTGGAAATGGTAACCGAAGAGTCATTAGCCGTTGGTTGATGGCAATTGGTGTTAAATGATGGTCTCGTATGATGCAAGTTTTAATAACAAAAACCGACTCCTTGGATTCTTCTCATCCCTTCATCCCAGTGTTTCCAAAAGAATTAGCCAGAACAAGTTTTTCCGAGCCTTCCTTCTACTGAAAGCCGTATTTCACTCAGGGCTGTGAGGTCCACATAGAGCCTAGCCAGTTCTTTTGAGACTAGAGCTGTGCGTTTTTCTGATTTGCCCATGTTGTCAATATCAGTAAATGTTCTAACATTCCATGTTCCAAAGATCATATTGGCTGTTTTAAGTTTCTTATGTTTTGACCGGGTGGGCTGCCAGGTGCGGTTTCCCAGCCAGTATTAGTAGCAACTTTTGATGTTTTGTCCACTTTTTCTAGGACCTTCCTGGATTTAGGTGGGCAGCCATACTCCTAAAAGGCCTGCACAGACACGGATGCAAGACCGGACTCCCAAGTAGTCACTGGGTCATAGGAGAGCGACCACCATACATTCGACACCAACGTGCAGTTTTAAGACTAGAAGCTTTTAGTTTCTCCAAAACTTGCTCTCGTCATCCATTCCCTATCGCCGTTGGGCTTTGCAAGTCTTGGTCGGAAGTGAAAGACAATCAGAGAAGAATAATGTGCCAATGGCATGGATTTGCTTAAGGTTGACCTCAACTTGCCAGGTAGTAACACTTGGCTCCATGAATTTTAACTGCAGCACATATACAGTGAGACATGCAAGATTCTGTTATGAATCTGCAGCGGACTGCCACTGACACGGTTATGGTTTTAAGTGGCGCCTTCTGAAGCATGTTCGTCATCCATAGCCTTCTTTATCAGCTGGTACAGACGTTGAGATCTATTGTAGCCACCATCCGCTTGTTCCACCGTCGTTGGGATCTTTGGGAGTTGGCCTCGCTTAGTCTGCGTTCTTGCCCTCGACCTTGCTGCCAAGGTCTAGCTAGATCTTGTCAAATCTGCGTACGGTTTAAATATACAAGTCTCCCATGTGCAAGTGACTAAAAACTGTCGTAATTTAGATGTGACCAGGCTCTGTCAGAGTGGAAGAAGTGCAAGACCGAAACACTTGCCTTCTCTGAAGACTTTCTGCTGTTCAGTTCTCTCCTGAGTTTCTTACTACTATATATAATTACATTATATCTGTCTCTTTACATGTATATGTATGAAGCTATGGCTTAATTTCCATGTGTTTTATTCGACTACGTGACATAAGAAAGTGCATACTGCTATAGCCATTTGGTGTTAAAACCTCGTAACAAAATTGCTTAGACCAATACCATTATAGCCTGTCAGATATTATGTATATGTAATTAAAATGCTCGGCTACACCATACACAGTGTTGTGCCTTGATTCTGCCCCATAAGAGCATTTTAGTGGAGCTGTCTGTGGAATACTCACCGTTTGAAATGCGAAACAAGGCTCAACGTTTGAATTGCACTTACATTCCACCGACAGACAGCTACACAGTGATGGCAATCGGCCTTCAGTCACAATCATCTACAGCAACTGTCTTTTGTCATATATAAGCGTTGGTGTGTATGCACGTATGTAGGTGTGTTTGTGTGTGTGTGTGTGTATGTGTGTGTGATATGCAGCTGGCCTTAATTGTCATTCAGTAATTACGACATAACCTCTAATATGTACTTGTATTTGTCTTGGTTGCTTAAATGCATGTCACTGGCCAATTTGAGTTAATATTTCTCAGTTCATTTATATATACACATACAGATAAGCGCGCGCACACACACACACACACACACACATATGCATACGTTCGGTGATGCAAACAGGAAAATAGGACTCTATACATGAATGTTTATCTTTGTGTGTGTGTGTGTGTGTGTGTGTGTGTGCGCGCGCGTATGTATGTGTGTGTGTATGTATGCATGTATGTATGTGTGTATGTATTCGAGGTAAGACACTAGATGTGCAGGACAAAATGTCTAATGTCAATTTTAAAAATGTGGAATATAGACGTTTTCCGTGAGGTATGGATCTTCGTCAGGCCCAATTTATACGTACCAAACAATGGATGATGAAAACAACGATTATACAGGGTCAGAAGTCATTGTTCACAACTGTGAAAAAGGAACATAGCTTCAGAAAAAATAAATTCATATATATATATATATATATATACATAAATCTTTTACTTGTTTCAACTTTAAAATTGTCGTCGACGGCTGTTCACTTTAGGTATCATCTTTACTGACCATTGCAAACTAAGATTTTCACGTATTCGACACAAACCTTCTGAAAATACACGTCATTGCGCACACGCAAAGAAGTTCACACACGTGTAGACACACTCACAAGCACGTGAATACAAGCACACCTATTATGTACGTACATTTCCTTACTTGTACATTTTCTCTTCTTTACACACTCATCGATGAAGATACGGGCGAGATTTCAAAACTATATTTAGTAGATAGAATCAATTCTTCTCTAGAGTTTATCTCTAACTTCTGTATGAAGATGAAAAGTAGTTCTCGGATATCCGAAGTTACGTGGATTACTTCCATTAATATTGCACAAGTCAGAAGACAGAAAGATGAGGGAAAGAAGTATCCAGGACCGTTGAAGCGATGTGATTAAGATTTGGGGGAGATCGAACCATAGCGACGTCATTGTAGTAGATGTTTCTTGAAGCACTCAGCTCGCCTTCGAGCAGTTATGCCAACAAACAAGAGACCGCACTGTTAGCAAATATTCCAGTCGACGTATCAATCAGTCTACTTGTCTGACAATTGATATATATAGAGAAAGAGGGTGAAGAGGAAAGTGACATGATGCTAAGAGAATTTACCTTAAGTAGATTGATAGAGAGAGAGAGTGGGGAAAATACACGATGCTAAAAGAATTCATCATCGCTCAATTCATCACTTTTTTTAATTCGTCAGCCAGTCAATTTGTCGCCAGTATCAAAGTCAGTATGTCTTCAGCAAATTTCAAGCGCTTCAAAATGTTTGTTTACACTTCAAAATGTTCACATGATAAAGTCAATAGTTTCTTAACTCAGTGAAGTCCAGCAGGTAGCGAATCATTGCTGCGAGTGTTTCTCCGTGTTTTGGCTTGGTTTTCTTTTCTGCGTCACTTACATAGATTAAAATATAACGTAAATAAGTTCCAGTGGTATTCGAGTGATCATAATGAGAACAACGCCTATTTCAAAACACATTAAATTCCGTTACGAAGAATATGTTAATCAAAACCAAACTTTAAGCATTTATCCACGGGAAAGAGACTTACTAAAGCATGAAATACATTGCTATCGAAGAAAAGTACATGAAAACTGTTAAACAATTACATTTTTAAGAAATAAAATTTAATTGATCACTATCTCGTTATTTTTTAAACATATTCTTAGTATTTTTTTTTTAACTCAGAAAGTTTAAATTTCCTCATGTCAATTCAATCCATGTACCACTTAATAAATCTGGTCGCATTCTGACTTTTGTGCTGATGGCAAATTGACCCTGTGACGATTTTAGCGGCGACGAATCGGAGGGCAACGAATATATTCATATAAGCGGTGTGTGTGTGTATGTGTGTGTGTGTGTGCGTGTGTGTGTGTGTGTGTGTGTGTGTGTGTGTGTGTGTGTGTGTGTGTGTGTGTGTGTGTGTGTGTGTGCGTGCGTGCGAGAGAGACAGACAGACACAGAGAAAAACTAGTAAGTGTGTATTTATATGTATTCATGTGTGTGTGCTTGAGTGGGATCCGTATGTAGGAGAAAGTGTGGCTACGTAAACACTTAGAAATAGGTAGGTAAGCATACGTGAAAGCCACATACACGCAGATATACATATATATGTACGTATCTGTGTATGTATGGGTACTCTGACCTCTGTGTGTGTGTGTGTGTGTGTGTGTGTGTGTGTGTGTGTGTGTGTGTGTGTGTGTGTGTGTGTGTGTGTGTGTGTGTGTATGTGTGTGTTTGTGTATGTGTGTGTGTGTGTGTGTGTGTGTGTGTGTACACAACACTCGTTATTTTCAAATATTAACAAAGAGAGGAAACTTCCTTTTCTCTTTACTGATGTCGGTTTGAACAGACAAAATAGTGGAAGGAAATGCTCTGTCACATATTTCTAAAATGTTCTGAGATCGATATTGAATTATTGACTCAGATTAACTTCTAAATCATCAGATTCAATCTCTGACTAGAAATTAGTTTTTTCCTTCAGTAACCACAAGTATCATCTATAAAACCATTTTTAACTCCGTTCTGTTTACCGTTATAAGTGCAAACATAGCTGTGTGGTTAAGAAGTTCACTTTATAGACCAGTCTCTTCAGGTTCGATCACGCAACACGGTTCATTCATCTAATATTTTATGCCGAAACATAAAGCTACCCAATACCTTGTGAATGGAATCTAATAGACCGCAATTGTTCGCAAGTTCAACATTAAAAATGTGTGTGTGTGAGAGAGAGAGAGTGTGTGTGGGGGGGGTGGGGTGACTTGCGTTAATGTATATCGTCCGTCATTTCTACCCTAAGCAAAAAACCTAAAATTTGGTGGGGTGTTGAGAGCTTCGAAAGATCGCTTGTGGGCCATTGTACATTCATCCCAAACTATCAGCTGGCAACTCTGGAGAAGCAAGCCCTTTACAGACGTTTTGGTGATGTTACAGGATGGCACTTCGGACCTTGCCAAATCAAATGGTAGCTTAAAGGTTGAATGCGCTGTCCTGCACCGAGCAGTCAGTAAAGTTGTTGCAATGCCAGAGGAGGCCACAGCTACGGCTACGTCTTTTCGGTGCCTTACTTTACGAAGCAGAAGCTGAATAACGAACGTTTTTCCCGTCCCTCCAGGTGCAACAAGAAAAAATACCCCCTTTTCGTTTCTGCATGTGGTCAAAGATAGTAATACAAGCCCACTGTTGCTCAGGCAGATGTTTGGGCTCATTTTGCTGGATGAATTGATTAGGGGCTTCAGTGTCATAGGACTTTTCACGTATTAACTCTGTTGGCCTACTTGGTATTGCGTTATTTCATCTCGGACTCCGTCTGGTTGCAGGCCAAACACAGCAGCATCAGCGCCTTTGTTGATGTACTTGCACACATATTTGATGGACTTTACAGAATTGCAGAGCTCGACATTTACGTGATCATCGGACACCTTCGACAGGATTGGGCAGTAAGGCACTATCCATCTGCTGTCTACTTCATACGGACCAACATGCGCTGTGAATCCACCGTCCTTTGGCTTCCTTCGTCTGTACAGAGGGTACCCATTGTGCCCGGATTGTGTTTCCTGGAGGAATTGTTTTGGGTATTTCTTGCTACAAACTGACCCTTTTGTGCAAGGCGATCGAAGATTGAATTCTCGTCCGCAGGGACCATGGATCATGTTAGCCTTCACTGTCTTAAAAGAGTCCTGTCGATAGAGGGGTCAGGGAACTCGGCTGAGTTCAAATTGCCAATTGCATCGGATGCAATCCGTGTGGACAACCGAATAAGGATATTAGCATGAGGAAAACTCTTTTTCTGACATTCGACGGTATACATGTCGCATCGCACGGGCCAAATATTTGGCCCTAGGCTATGAAGTTCATGAGTTTGTGCAACTTCAAATGGAAGACCCGCACGATGAGATCATCTCTGTCATTGGCCTGCTGATACTGAAAAAGTTCTATTCCCATCTCCCGCCGCCTAGAATTACAGGTGAAGTTGATAAATAAGTCAGGATGTCCGTAGTAGAGGACGTATGTCATTGCATCTTGAGTTCTTTCGTGCATGTAATGTGGGCCGCCAGTGAAAGATGACGGCAAGATGCACACCTGACCCAACCCTTCGGGTGATACGTCGTTGCTGAGACCATCCCTAAGATAGATGTAGCTATCTGATCGAAGTTTCTGCTGGTTAAACCTGATACAGGATAACCTCTCAGATTCCATTTTTGCACAAACATCGACGTCAAACTGGTGGAACAGGTCGCACGATTGCTGGAGGGGGTTAGTGCAGTCGTGACGGAGCATGAAGCGGTACGAGTAGAACTTCATGCACGAAACTTGTTTGGTACTCGTTTCGTTTTGTCTGCGTGGCATCTGCTGGTGAAGACCCAGGTGGTAGCCATCTTCTCCGCGCACAAAAATAAGTGGATAGTGGAGCGCGACGTATGCTCTGTCTGTCTCGTTGATGTGCTGTACAGTTTGGTCACGGCACGAAAGAACAATGCTTCAGGGGTTGTGCTGTTCACAGCCGAGCACAATGGCAATTTCGTTGCAATTGGGAACATTATAGCGGCCAGAATGTTCATTTGCCGGTTGTTTGTCAGCGTCAATAACCACTGTGAAGTCCGGCACTGATGGAAATTCCAAAGCATACTTAAAGCTCTTTACGTAAGAGTTATGCATGTGCAACATTTCCTGGAGCTGATGAATTACTTCAAAACTTGTGCTGGGGGAGATAGTTCTTCGGCGTGTCGCCTGTGTTCCCTAGTCACCGACAAAGTACACCTAGAGGAACTGCAGTGTTTCGTTGGCAGCAGGTAGAAGGGGTCCAATTCTGTGGTAAATCTGCCCCTGAATTTTAAATGTAAACATGAAGCCACCTTCCCTAACGATATTCGCACCAAATGGTGTCATCTGAAAGGCGCAGTTATACTTTCTAATGCTGCTCCGGAAGTGCCAGCATTCGTCATCTGCGCCTGTTAAAAGATACCGCAATGGCTCAGGTGGGTCGTCCGAAATGGGAAGGAAGACATTTGGAAAAGCACATGTCAGATGGTTGTCCAGCCCATTTCCTTGCATTGCAGAAGGAGCAAACTTTTCGGATAGAGGAAATCACCAAGTCGGGGCGGTGGGCGTAATCACGATCATGCTTATAATCGAACGGTTCCCTTAACCATCGTGTACCAAACGAAACAGATAGACCCTGCTGGAGGGTTCGTCGGGCAGCAGAAGCTGCAAGGCGGCTGTATCTTTCTTCATCGGCTCCGGCATTGTGAACAGCAGCTGCAGAGGCTGCGTTGCTTGACCGTCGTTGAGCACATTGGTGTTCCGATTCGTTAGCTCGCGCGGACGCAGTTGAAGCAGCATTACGTGACCGCCGTCGTGAACGTTTTTCTGGTGTTTCGGCAGCTCGGGCAGACGCTGTTGAGGCTGCGTTGCTGGACCGTCGTTGAGCACGTTGCTGTTCAGGTTAGGCAGCTCGTGTGGAAGCCCTTGATGCTGCAGTACGTGACCGTTCAGCAACACATGTGTGCATAAGGTCACTTTATGTGTATGCCTCCGATCATGTGTGCAGGTTACGGGGGTGATTTCTTCACCATAACC
>NC_068982.1:120060035-120061954 GCF_001194135.2 Octopus bimaculoides
ATATATATATAGGATTTAATACACACACGGAAAATTTAACAAAACTTTTTCTGTTTTTTATATTATATCCATGATATATAATTTATGTAACACATCGCACTCCTTATAATCTTTTTCCTATATGTATGTGTGTGTATGTATGTATGTATGTATGTATGTATGTATGTATGTATGTATGTATGCATGCATGTATGTATGTATGTATGTATTATGTATGTATCGCTCGGTGTGATCTACGAATATAGATATTTACAATATGCAATAGATCTGCTGGTTGACCTGCTGGTAATTTATAACTATCTACGTTATTATTCAACTATTGCAATATATAATAAATAAATCATTTACAAATGTTCCTTGAATTGGACAAGAGGCTAATATAACACTGGTAATAGTAAAATTCTCATGGAAAAACAATATATGTTACGTATCTTTGAGCAATTGGTAAATCAAAGTAATATGGGGTTCCTGATACTTGTTCTGCTCAAACAGTGACAAACTCCAACTAACCAAGCTGATCTCACCACCAGCTGTCTGACCGTTTCAATCATGTCAAGAAAAATATAGAAATCTCTCGTTTAAGCGCTGATATATTTCTTAAGTTTTTAATATATTCAGATAAGCTGACAGCTTACATTGATCCTACTGTTAAAATATAAAATGGCGGTCATAAATGATAACAGATAAAGTAATTGTGATAGAAAATAAATTTTCAATATTATTTTGTAAACATAAATAGGAATGTAAGATAGAATCGTAGAAGAGCTCACTTGTACATCTCACATTTTAATAACTTTTTGACAATGTAAATGACCTTTGGAATAAGCACGCTTCTCCTCATTGACTGACCAAGAGACAAACAACACTGACGTAAAAATATCATGGGTCACTACGTACAATTCAAAGTGGCTCTATTATGTGATAAACTTCATAAATTATTTATAAATTATTTATTAGACACAATGATTTCTCTGAAATATTATACAATGTCTGAATTAGATTACAGGTTTTCTGAGACATATTAAGAAAATAGCTTTGAATTAACATCAATTTTCAGAAAATAAGTTTGGAAATCATATTTTCTGGGAATTGATGTAGTTTTACAAAATAATAACATTAATAATAGTAATGGTTTCAGGTTTTGGCTCAAGGCCAATAACGTAGTGGTGTGGGTAAGTTGATTACATCGACCCAGTACTCAACTCGTACGTATTTTATCGAAACCGAAAGGTTGACAGGTAAATTCGTCCTCGGCGGAATTAGAACTCAGAGCGTAAAGACGGACGAAATTCTGCTAAGCACTTCGCCCGGCGCATGACCTTTCGAATAAGCAAATTAAGCGATTACACCGAGGACTTTAAAGAGATTACACCGTGGATGTTTAAGAGATTACACCGGGGACATTTTAAGATTACACTGGGGACGTTTAACATGTGAGAACGATAAATCACCACTCCGAAACTTATCCCAAAACATCGGAAATAAAGACATCGCATGGAGCCAAAACTAGTTGACAAAGGGTTGGACTATATCCGAGTAAGTAATACTCATTGAAATTTATTTCTATTTTCCAAATGAAATTATGTATTTTAACTGGGTCTCCACTGCTCGCACAGCGCATGGAAACACGCTTCATACATCAACACCAGGTCATCTCCGGCCCCAAACACCATGTACAAAAAAATTACAAATGAATTAAATAATACCGGTATTATTCCAAGCAAGAATAACAATCGGGAAGTGCGTACTTTAAACTTGTTACACAAAAAGTACGAAAAACTACACGTGCAAAACAATCTGACCGGTACCCTATGAAAATGATGATCGTCAAAATAAAGGGCTGGACGTTGTTCCTCATGTCCCGCAAATTAAACCAAAACAGCATAAATGGACACTTGAGGAATATATTTTAGGCCTAC
>NC_068982.1:120062054-120062528 GCF_001194135.2 Octopus bimaculoides
TATATATATATATATCATATATATCATATATATGTATATGTTTGTATATGTATATATCTATGTATATATCTATGTATATATGTATGCATGTATGTATGTATGCATATATAACATATATATATACATATGTATGGTTGTATGAATGAATCTATGTATATATATATATATATATATATATATATATATATATATATATATATATATATATATATATATACAATATACGCACATATATACATACACATACATATGCATAATTATGACTAGGAAGTGAAGCAAGTGTATTAGTTTAAGACTCGGGAAGAATGGAAAAATCTTTTACATTTCGATCCTACGCTCTTCGACATAGAAAATTAAGAGGAAAAAAGGGGAGAGAATAAAAGAAAGACGGAGAGAGAAAAAAATAGAGAGGTTAACCATTCAGTATGATGAGTGTGTTTTCATATATATATATATATATATATATATATATAT
>NC_068982.1:120063138-120074556 GCF_001194135.2 Octopus bimaculoides
ATATATATATATATATATATACATATATATAAAAGTAAAATAGGCTGCTCCATGTTACTACTAGTTTAATCGCAAGCAGATCTTCCCACAGCTGGTAATACATATATATTTGTAGCTGGGGGAGCGAACCCCTACTATCCCCTCGTGAACCCCTACCATCGTCGCGATCCTGGTATCTGCTAGAGGATAGTAGGAGTTCGCACCCCTGCTAGCAATGTATATGTATATACAGGGTGTAGCGCCGCACAGATAGCCATCTAGTGGAATATCTGCCTGGGGCTAAACTATTAGTAACATGGAACAGCCACTTTGATATGGCGATTAACTTTACTTATTAGTATAGTTACTGCTCTGATCTCTTCCTCAGATTTTACAACTAGCTATTTTGCTTGTTGTAAATCAGTGACCGCTGGTCGCTTTGTTTACAATATATTGCTGGCTATTCGCCATTGAAGAAGGCTATGGTCTCGACCGAAGGCTATAGTAGAAGACACTTTTCCAAAGTGCCAAGCAGTGGGACTAAACTCGGAACCTTGCTGTTTTCAAGCATACCTCTTGTACCACAGCCATGCCTGCACGCACATTCACACACACAAGCGCATGCACACACACACTAATACATACATACATACATAATACATACATGCATGCATACATACATGTCCATACTCTTGCGCATTGGTACACACCCACACATACAAATACATACACACATCAGCATATTATTTTACATTTATTGTTCTATACCTCGAAAATCTTATCCTTCGTATTTATTCTTCTTGATACAAATAAGCGTATTATATACACTTGCATATTCATTCCTACCTTATACAATTTCTTGATGTGTGGAACTCTTCATAATACATTTTGAAACTAGAAGTCTTCTCGTTTTAGTAATCATGGAATTGTTTCAATTAAAATCAATATAAAATCGTTTAATTTCTTTACAGTTTTCTATAAAATATCACGCAATTATCTATTCCAAACCACTCTAACATCATATTATACCTCAATATTGAAACCACTGTAACACGAATCAATATATATATATAGTGGCCCTACTTAACTTTACATGTTGTTGTAGTTGTGACATCAGAGAAGTGATAAAATACTTCAATATCAGTAAACCATCACTGCTGACTCTGTTTTCAACTTTAATATAATGAATTCATATATTTTCTCTCCTTGTAGAATAACTGTCCCCATCACATGATAAGTACTGCTGGTAAATCTACAACAATACACTGATGCAAAGATTACAAATGTTGAGATTCAAGTACTTGAGTAATCAGAAATAAAGAAAAAACTTGAACGTAACAAATACGTTGCCCGAAAGTGTTCTGTATTATGATGAGAAAGGTTTAAGGATAAAACGCTAAATTACAAAATGTGCTCTAGCAACTCTTTTAACATGAATTACATATACTGTATCTTCATTTCTAACATCGTAATCATATAACTTTTGGGGCTATCCCTACACATTATGTAATCCTTTATTTGTTGTTTTTTTATTATATACCTGGAAGAGACTGGTTGCAGTAAAAAAGGAATTAGGTATTTTATATGTCATCAAGCGTTCACCGCCCTCTATCAGTCGAGTGATGCCGCCAGTGTAAGTTCTACTTCAGCGCCATAACATTGCTGAATAAGTGTTATGGCATCTTTGGGGAAACTCGAAGTATCGACGACAACGAACTAGCTTATCTGTTCGTGTTCGGGAATGACTTTTGAGCCGGAGATTGAGGTAGCAGAGGTGGACGAAATTGAAGAATGTCTAAATGAAATTAAGCACGTAACACAATTTCACGCGAGAGGCAAGAAATGTGGTACAATCGTGGTGCGTTTCAAGAGTGAAGAAGAGGCGAAGGGGTACTCCACTGTACCCCTGAGAACAGATAAGTGGGCACTTTTGCCTGTATACTGCGGCAGAAGAGCAGCAAGGATAAGAATAGGAAGAATACCCCACGAGGTAGATGAAGAATGGTTAGTAGCAGCAGTAAATTTTAATTGCAAGGAGGAGGTGGAAATTGTGAAAGTGGAAAAACCAAAGATCAACTGGTGGGATTTTGAGTTAGAAATTTTAACTCATATAACCCTACCAGATTGCGGATGAGTTGGTGCTCCCCGATGACACCCGACTGAGAGTCGTGGTGGAGGGGAGGCCACCCGTGTGCTATAAATGCAGAAGTAGGGGACACATGCAGGCAAAGTGTCCCCTAAGAGAATTGGATATAGAAGAGTTACAGATTGTGGAGGTGCATAAAGACGTTATGAGAGAGGAAGATGAAGAAAAAGAGGAAGAGAAAGAAGAAAAAGAGGAACTGAAAGAAGAAAAACAGGAAAAAGAGGAAGATAAAGAGGAAAATTAAGAGGAAGTGAAAATGGAAGTCGCAGCAGACAGAAAAAGAGCTCGGGTGGATTCGCCACCAAAAACACCAAAAACGAAGAGAGGAAAAACGAAGATAGTAGATGAGATAAAGGAGACAGAAATTAGAACTCAAGAAGCGGTGCAAGTAACGAGTGAAGTAATTGAAGCAGAAAGGAAGAAAAAAGGGGCCGAGTTGGTAGATAAAGTGCTAAAACGAATGGAATATTGTAAAAATGTAGAAAGACCTAAGGGACAGAATTTGAGAAGGCTGGTGTTCTATGATAAAGGAACGGAGATAGAAAAAAGATTATCTAAGATGAAAGGACGGGTGAGAGTGAAACTGGGTAAATATACGTTCAAACCAGAGGAAAAAGCAGAGTTGATGGAGAAAGAAAGGATGGAAAGATTGAGAGAGTTGTTTCCGGACAATGTCAGAAAGTCGAAAGGATATGTGCGTTACGAAAGTCTACCTAATATGGTAGATTTGGACCATCTAAGGGAGTTCATAACGGACGAAATTTTTTAAGATAAAAAAACTGTATACAAGAACAGTAAAATGTAATTGCAAGCTTTGGGGATGGGCTCCTAAGCCATTAAATCTTTTCATTATAAATATCACGTTATATACCCATCATTCGTTATCTGTATCCCACGTTTTATGTTGTCTGTCCTTGTGGTGTCCATTCTTTGTAAGGGCTATATACCCGTAAAAAAGATAATAGTAGTTGAGAAGAGGTCATCCGAACGTGCGATATAACAGTGGTGACGAAGATTTCGTAGCTCACACAACCACTGTGTAGTATTGCGATATAACACATAGTACAAAGCGTAGACACAGAAACAGGTAGGAGATGCTTTCCCGTATGATCTGAAAGTGATAATGCTGCCAATGGTGGTTATAGCAAAATAAGAGTTTCTCGTATGACTTTACCAACCCCAGCATCTCGGCCTCAAACAGGCTACCTCGATGTAATCCCTATAAACATGATACATATGAGGGATTTTAATATACCCGGTTTCCTACATAAAAACCATTAGGGCAGATCAATCATCATCGCCATAAGTTTTATTATTTTACCATACGCAAAACATTTCTAATATTCACAAACATACGAGACCAAGGAACATGGTATTCAATAGAAAGTATAAACAGATAGCTTTCAATGGAGCTTTTAACCGCACAGCGTACTTCATGGATGCTACATTAATTTTCACTGCTGAATTTCACCGTTTGGGTAACACTGCGTCTGATCTTTATGCCCAAATCTATAACCAATTTATACGCCCAACCGTAATATGGCAGAAGCCATGGCTTCTCACCTCCAGATGGGGACGCTTTTAGAACTATCTCTTTCATTTAACTGTCAGTATATTTCTATGGAAAGCATATATTTTCAAAGACATCAATTATGAAGAAGCACAAAGGTCTGATCACATTCTTCTGATATAGCTCTTACGTATTTATCAGCACTAACGGACTGTTAAATCGCATATGACCCACCACTTTTCTGTCGTTAACCTGAACTATATCTGGTAAATCCTTGAAATCGATTGAGAAATGCTACATCATTGATTTAAATTTTCCATGAAAGTAACATAAAACAATGAAAATATCAATAAATGTATCTTGTATTAAACCATGAACATTTCAATATAAAGGGAAATATCTTTACTACCAACTAAAGTGAATATTTCATAAAAACAGTATATGTATAATAGACATACACAGGCACACATACACACAGACACACACGCACGCGCACACACACACACACACACACACACACACACACAAGTATATATATGTATATATAGACACTTATATACACACGTAAATATTGTTTTTTATTTACTTCGAAGATATGAAATTGTACCTTCAAACAGATGTTATTATATTAGGAGTGTAATTTTTACCATTAACACACTCACTTTATTTCACACCTCTATGTCATTAATAATAATAATAATAATAATAATAATAATAATAATAATAATAATAACTAGCTGGCCCCGTGAAAACTTCACGGAAAACATAAAACTGTAAGCATCTGTAAATTCTGTGCTGGTGCCACGAGAACTGTTTCTATATTGTGACATTTATGAGAAATATCCAATATTGGCTGAGGACCTAATATATAGAATACGGTAATTAATTATATTGCAGGAAAGTAAAAGTAACATCCAATATTTGCTGTGCTTATATATCTACTCTAAAAATACTGATAAAGATTTATAAACACAAAACAAACGCCACCTTCTTTTCAGTCACCACTCACTCTCTGTTTCACACCCACTCTGTCCTCTCTCTCTCTCTCTCTCTCTCTCTCTCTCTCTCTCTCTCTCTCTCTCTCTCTCTCTCACTCACTCTACCGCTCACTTCAAGTATGCCTCCTCTGCTGAGCACCTTTTAATTTTATTTTTATTTCTACCTCTCTCTTCAAGTGTAGAAAAGTAACAGTAATATCCACAGGTATTTTCTGAGAGACAGGCAGACAGAGGGAGAGAGAGGGTATGTGTAAGAGAGAGAGAGAGAGAGAGAGTACTCAGCCACATGCGCGTTAATTTTATCCTAGTGTGGTAACGAAAAGTGAAAGTGACATCCAATATTTGCTGTAGTCATTTGTCTTTGATTTACCAATGTGTCTATGTATCTACTTTTCTTTCGATCTATATATCTACTTTCTTTCGATGTATGTATCAGTCTACTCTGAAAATACTGATAAACATTTTTCCTCTCTTCCTTTGAGTCACCGCTCAATCTCTCTCTCTCTCTCTCTCTCTCTCTCTCTCTCTCTCTCTCTCTCTCTCTCTCTCTCTCTCTCTCTCTCTCTTTCTCTCTCTCTTTCTCTTTGTACCTTTCCTTTAAACCTTATTACCTCTTCGCTTGAAGTGTGACACACACCACAGATATGTCCCAATCGATATAAATGGATCTGACAAGACCTACCAAAAACTAAGCAAGTAAAAAGATCTTGAAATAGAAATTAGCAAAATGTGGAACCTGAAAACTAAAACAATACCTGTTGTCATAGGTGCCCTAGGAATGATAGCAAAATGGGCTGATTACTACCTAGCTCAGATACCAGGAAAACCCCAAAATGACAGAAATTCAAAAGATATTGCTATTGGGAACTGCCCATATCCTACGTAAAATACTGTCTATGTGATCTCAAATTTTAAAAGAAACACATAATTTTCATATGGTTTCTTAAACATTCTCTAGAACAACACGATGTACAAAACGAAATATATGGCACCCTAGGCATAAGACCAACATGAACTTCTAACTTATCTGTTGAGGTCTCTGGGTGAGACTTGGTGCCAACTTGTACAAATGCAAAGCAAAAGTCAAACATAAAACAATAATAATAATAATAATAATAATAATAATAATAATAATAACTTTCAAAATACAAAGACCTGGAAATAGAGATAACTCGAATGTGGAATCTAAAAACAGAAACAATTCCTATCATAGTAGGTGCCTTAGGTATAATAAAAAAATATTCAGACAAATACATAACAAAAACACCAGGACTTACAAATATATATAACATACAGAAAATTGCACTACTGGGTACTGCACACATCCTACGCAAAACACTTTCAATACAGTAAACATAAGAGCACCACAGCAAACCACACCACATACCCAAGGCGCACAGAGCTGCGCTCGGTAGTGAAGTGAAAGCACGTTATAAAAATAAAACTACTGAATAATGATAATAATAATAATGAAGATGATGATGATGATGATGATGATGATGATGATGATGATGATGATTATGATAGTAATAATAATAATAATCCTTTCTACTCTAGGCACGAGGCCTCCAAATTTGGTACTTCGACCCCCGAAAAGATGAAAAGCATAGTCGACGTCGGTAGAATTTGAACTCAAAACTTAAATGGCCGAGCATTATCCTGATGAAACAACACGTATGTGGCCGAGCATTATCCTGATGGAAGAACAACTTTCGTCTTGAAACCAAAGATGGTCGTTTTTCTTCTTGCGCTGACTTGAATGACTGGTAGAATGACCAAATCAAACTTTTCTGAAGGTTTCTCAATAGTTACGATGGGATTGTGTCTCACCAGGCTATGGAGGATGTACTCGACGAGCTCTACAGATCTTCCAGGACGAGGATCGTGTTCTAGGCTGTAGTTTATGGTTTGGGATTTCTGGCACTACTGTTGACACTCGCTAACGCTTATTGTCCGATCCCCATATGCTGCATTAATATTCCTCGCACTTCCATTCCGTTGCGTTACCTTTATTGAACTCACGAAGCAAAATATGCTGAATGTGCTCCTTTGTAACTTCCATTATAGCTTTGAAATATTAACTGTTAAAAGCGAACTGCACTCTTCAAAACGCGCACTAAGACAAAGGATAATGTAAAATTACTACCTGCTTTTATAGCAAGTTGATGCAGATAGTTTATCCCGTCTCCCTGAACTTTTAGTTCATGCAATTGAAAAACCCGTATTATTTATGGGATGACCAAATATATTCATATATAGATATATGTGTGTGTGTGTATGAGTTTGTCCTGCACCACCGCTTGACAACTGGTATTTATATTTTTTTGTCCTCGTAACCTAACAGTTCAGCGAAAGGAACTGACAGAATAAATACCAGGCTTTAAATAAATAAGTACGGGGTTCAGTTCGTTCGAATAAAACTCTTCAGGTCAGTGTCTCAAATCTTCAATGCGTGTCCCAATAAAATTCCCAAGGTGGTGGCCAATATGGAAGCAGTCTAATGACTGAAAGAAGTAAAAGATAAAAGGTAAACCAGTGGCAGCACGCTACCAAGAGGTATTCGAATCGAAACATTGGAAAAGGTAAATAAAATGCCTTGTGTGATGTTGTCTAAATTCTGTTGAAAGAGTGTTGCTTCTCGGCGAGCAGTCGGTCCTCTCTTCATCAGTAGTGAAAAATTCCAGGAATAAAACTCAACATAAGCACACACTTGCATGGACATACATAGTGATTGTAATAAATGTATTTGAGATTGTAAACAGAAATTAAGATAATTGTGCTTGTGGGGGGGGGGCGTGTGTGTGTCCGTCCGTCCATTTCATCAAGTATGCCCATAGCTTTCTTAGTAGCATGTGGGTTGAGAGAGATACGCCTGCTAGTTCTATTTACTCATATGGCCGCGTACATGTTCCCAGTTTCTCTGGTGATTCGCTTTGACACATTAATGCATGAATACGATTTCTCTGCAAATCACTTACGCTCTCTGTAAGTTTTCTTTTGCTGAAGAAATATTCTTATACTAAAATAATCTCTTCGTGCAAAACAAAGAAATTGTGTTTTCAGACTTTCAGCTTCGGTCGTTTCTCTAAATTAGAGATATGAGGGATATTTGAGTTGATCTACCACTAAATAGCAGCAGCATTGTGAATTCCTTTAATGAGGCACAAAATCAATACGTATGGTTGAAGTTGGTAACTTCAATGTAGTTGTGCAGTAACAAACTATGCCTAAGACCTCTGTCGCACACACTCACTGAATTTTAAATTCTAAATGTTTTAAATGGTTTGCGTATTTTATATCGTCTAATTTTCTAATGCAGATTTTTTTCCCATTAATCTACATACAGTTTATATGCCTATTCCAGAGTCTTCCTCCCCACCGTCACAAATTCGGCAATAATAGTCAATGTTTCAGTGTGGAGGTTTAATAATACCGAAATAGGCCTGGAGTTCACTACCGCCTGTTCACTATAAACTGACAATGAAGAAATAGAAACCGAACACTCTGTAAATTATACGCAATGCCTTCATTTACAATGAAACATTTTAGAAAATATAACCCCGTTACATCATGCCCGGAAGATAAATGGGAGGGTAGAACATATTTGACCATAGATTTAATCAGTCGAATTTGTTCTAGATCTACACAACACTTACCATAACAGCAAAGACATAAATTCCAGAAGAGAACCAACTATTACCGCTACGGTAATATGCTGAAAGAAGAATGAACGCCTCAGTTTCGTATTTGTATTCAACGTTAAATATATGATATTTGTAGTTCTTCAAAAAGAAAAGAATCCTATTAGTACAATATCATTAGCTAAAAAAATAATTAAGCAGGATAATTACCGTTATCAATAAGACATTCAGTAAAACAGTTTCTGCTTTAAAATATTTTTGTTTTACATTTCTTTTAACGTTCCAGCGTTTTGTCTGCTGTTTGTTTTTGCTGGGTTTTTTTGTGCTGTCTTGCTTTGTTGTTGGATTTGTTGCTACTTGTTATTTTCGACGTTTCTTTTCTCTTTATCCAATTATTAAACAATTAGCTTTCTTCCAATTATACATAATGTCTAACAACTTTTTTGGTACAATTAGGGAAACGTGATCAGGTAATATCCTTCAAATGTATGTATATATACGTTTGATTTATCTAAGTATATGTGTATGCGTATATACGTTTAGGTGTGTGCATGCATTTATGAATGCGCGAATGTTTGAAAAATGTGCGTACATGCGTCCTTGTGAGTGTTCATGCTTTTTTTTTCTAAATTTTCATTGAGTTTTTAGTTGTTTTTGTCAAGGATAATATTTTGTCGTTTTAGGTTAGCAATATTCTAATGAGATTAATAAGATATGGGTGGGTTTCAAAAGTACAGTATGATAATAATAATAATAATAATAATAATAATAATAATAATAATAATAATACCGAAAGGCTTTTGATAGTATTCCCCACACATGGATCCTAGAAACACTAGCCATGAACAAGGTATCACCAATAATCATAAAATATATACAACACTCTATGAATAAATGGCAGACAGTGCTACAGCTCCAAACAAAAGAGGGACTCATAAAAACCAAAGCCATCCCCATTAGAAGTGGAATATTCCAGGGAGACACACACTCACCACTCTTTTTCTGCTTGGCACTGACACCTTTATCTAAACGGAACTGGATGTGGATACAAGTGTTACGGCAAAACAATCAGCCACTTCTTATATATGGATGAACTGAAATTGTAAGCTACAAATGATAACAGCTGGAGGCATTATTACAGATAGTAAATGGATTTACCAAAGAAATAAATATGAAATTTTGCTTAGAAAAATGTGCCAAAGCAACCTTGAAAAGTGGAAAACTAGTCAAGAGTAGTAACATCACAATAGATAAAGCAAATGAAATAAGAGAATTCGACCAAAGCCAGACATACAAATATATAAGAATCAATGAACTAGATATGATACAACGCACAAATGAAAGAGAAAATAAAAAAAAAAGAATATTGTAGACTACTTAGATTAATACTGAAAACGGATCGTGAAGCAAAAAGCAAGATAATAGGTATCAACACTCTAGTTATAAGTTACAGTTACAATATCTTTAACTGGACACTAAATGAACTATCTAAAATAGACAGGAAAACAAGAAAAATAATGACAGGATCCAGGATGCACCACCCAAAATCTGACATAGAAAGGTTATATATATACAACATACAGACGGTGGTAGAGGCCTTATACAGCTAGAAAATTATTACAAAATAACCACAATAGGACTACAAACATACCTACTTCAGAAGCAAGGAAAACTAATACAACTAGCCACGAAGCACGAATAAAACAAAAAAGTGTTTTCAGTCTTTAAGGAAGCTGACAAATAAGAAAAGGAAGTCATTGTATCTAAAAACTATGAAGAAAAGAGGAAACAACAAAATCTGTAAAACAAATGAAATCCAAGCTAAAACAAGAAAAGCAACGGATCATGATAAAACGATGGCAAGAAAAGCCCCTTCATGGTAAATACTGGGCTAAACTAAATGCGAAAGAAACAGACAGAGAAAAATCCCAGCAATGGCTGAGAAGCTCAGGACTCAAAGCAGAGACTGAAGGATTTTTAACTATAGCACAAGACCAAAGCCCCACCACCACCATCTTTGGTTTCAAGTCGAAAGGTGTTCTTTCATCAGGGTAATGCTCGGCCACATACAGTGAGGTTGAAATTCGAAAGGGTGGAGCAGTTTGAATGAGAAATGATGTCCCACCCACCATATTCGCTGGACATTGCCCTATCTAATTATCATTTGTTCCGTTGTCTTCAAAATCATTTGGTCGGAAAAAATATGAATTCTGTTGACAAGTTCAGAACAGTATTATTATTATTCAGTAGTTTTATTTTTATAACGTGCTTTCACTTCACTACTGAGCGCAGCTCTGTGTGTCTTGGGTATGTGCTGTGGTTTGCTGTGATGCTCTTATGGTTACTGTATTAAAAGTGTTTTGCGTAGGATGTGTGCAGTGCCCAGTAGTGCAATTTTCTGTATGTTATATATATTTGTAAGTCCTGATGTTTATTATTATTATTATTATTATTATTATTATTATCATTGCTATTATTCAGGTCACTGCCTAGAATCGAACTCGGAGTCTTGGGGTTAGTAGCCCGCGCTCTTAACCACTACGCCATATGCCTGCGTAGTGGTTAAGAGCGCGGGCTACTAACAAATTTCCCCCAAGACACCTGAGGAAGGCTGGTGAGTATATCAGCCGAAACGTTGTGTTAACAACGAACAAGATGAGGACAAATATCTGTCAAATGTAAATAATGTACATAATTCCTCATTTCTTAAACATAGAACTGTAAATATTTAGATATTTCTATTAAAAGATCAAATTTACACAGAGTACAAACGACAGAGAAAATTAAAGGGTAACTAGCAACATGTTAGAAGTGCGACAGTTGATCCAACTCTCTGATGGATCTCCCTGTCCCCAGAACTGCACTCTTCAAAACTTGCACTAAGAATAAGGGCAATGTAAAATTACTACCTACTTTTATAGCTAGTTGATGCAGGTAGTTTATCCCGCCTCCCTCCAACTTTTCTTCCCCATTAATTTTTCTGTCATTTGTACTATGTAAGTTTGATGTATTAATATATCTATATATTTATACTTAAATAGTAATCGTCTTCAGTCTACAGTCTTTACTCTCTTTTTGCATGTATACATAAATACATACATGCATACAAACATATATATATATATATATATATATATATATATA
>NC_068982.1:120075541-120080985 GCF_001194135.2 Octopus bimaculoides
TATATATATATATATATGCACGAGGTCTGATCAATAAGTAAACGGACTGATGCCATAGTAACGAAGCTAAAGCATGCAGAGTGAAGCCGCTCGACAAAGATTAACCGTGAACTCTGCTGTGCATGCGCACTAAGTTTTAGCGTTCTAGTTGTTTGCAGCAGTGGCTGGAAGAAAGGTATGTAACGTGTGATCGTCACATTCACCGAGACAGAGCAAGTGTATGAAGAAGAGTGTATGAGCCGCACACATGTGTACGAGTGACTCAGACATTTCCAAGATGGCAGACAAAATGTCGATATTGACGAACGTTCTAGGAAAACCGGAACCAGCAGAACTGAGAAAAACATTACAGATGTGTGTGCAGCTGTGAAGGGAAATCGTCGAATCACCATCTGTGAGTTATCTGAGGATGTGCAGATGAGTTACTGTTCAGTTGAGTCTGTCATCACTGAAGATTTGGGTATGAGACGCGTGTCTGCCAAGTTTGTGCCAAAACTACTTTCAGCTAACCAAGAAGACACTCGGGTTTCAGTTGCACAAGATCTCCTTGATTGTGTCGAGAACGATGAAAATTTTTTGAAAACTTTGCGTAGGCCAGTGAGCAGGTATCGCCAAACTTTTGGCAAAAGTTGATGCAGATTCTCTGCTCAGTTTGCTCTGTCATGGTCAATGCGACGATCACACGCTACACACCTTTCTTCCAAGCACTGCTGTAAACAGTGGAAGTGAGCTATAACGTTAACACTTAGTGTGCATGCTCAGCAAAGTTTACGGTCAATCTGTACCAATTGGCTTCACTCTGCGTGCTTTAGCTTCGTTACTATGGTAACAATTTATTGATCAGACCACGTATATATAAAGTTTTGCATTTCATAATGGACAAATTTTTTGAGCCCTTAAAAGACGATGTTTTTTTTTATCTATTATTTCTGATATATAAATATGTATGTATGTATGTATGTATGTATGTATGTATGTAATAGCTTCTCTACAGATTAACCCACAAGACGTGCATTTGAAAAAGTATATAACGAAAATGCTTACACACAATACAAAAACTTCCTTCCAAAAGGTTCGTGTCAGTCTGTTTTGCTTTAAGATGATTTTATATAATTTAAAGTTATATGTACATGGGTGTGAAGGCGCATGGTACATTAGCTAGAGCGTCGGGTTCACAATCATGAAGTAGTGTTTTTGATTCTCAGACCGGGCTGTGTATTGAATTCTTGAGCAAAACACTTTATTTCACATTGCTCCAGTTCACACAGCCGTAGAAATGAGTTGCGACGTCACTGGTGCCAAGCTGTATCGGCCCTTGCCTTTCCCTTGGATAAAATTAGTGGCGTGGAGAGGGGAGTTTGACGCACATGGACGACTGCTGGTCTTCAATAAACAACTTTCCCGGACTCGTGCCTCGGAAGGTAGCTTTCTAGGTGCAATTCCATTGTTATTCATGACCCTAGGGGGTCTTTAATATACATCAGTGTATATAAGGTCGTGAGTTTGATCTCCGGTGGCACTTTGTGTTCTCAAGCAAGACATTTTATTTCACTTTACTCCGCTCTACGTAGCTGGCAAAAATGAGCTGTAGCTGTAATTCAAAGGAACAGCTTTGTCGCATTCTGAATCAAGCTTAATTTACCTGAGAACTACGTTAAGGGCACGCGTATCTGTTTATTTCACGAGCCAGCTGGATCGTTCCTCGCCATAACTGATGGAGTGCCAATCCATATATGTGTGCGTGCGTGTGTGTGTGTGTGTGTCTGTGTGTTTGTGTGTGTGTGTGTGTGTGTGTATGTGTGTGTGTGTGTGTGTGTGTATACATATGCATATATACATTTTTCTTCAAGAGTGTATTATTTTCGTTCATTTTAGTTTTCACTCATTGTTGTTTTCTGTGTTTTTTATACTATTTTACATCGTTTCTGGGCCTCTTTTCCGGAAATATATATCATACACTAAAGCTACAAAAACTAAGCAATATTTCTTGGAATCTAGGGACAATATCGTCTTTTGCTCGCAGTAACAATCCTTTAAACCGTGCCAACACAGAAGTTTTATTACATTTATTTTCGCTCTCTATTTACTGGTATTGATGATTTTATTTTAAATGCTTTGTTATTTCTCTTTGCTGAGATTTTTCATTTGGATCGATAGTGGTTGGACTTTACTGTTGTATCTATTCATTGTAACATTAGTGTTTTTATTGCTATTGTTATATTATCGATATAGTTTGCTTTTATTATTACTATTTTTATTATTATTACTACTGTTACTATTTTTATTGCCATCTTTATTGGTATTGTTGTTTTTGTTGTTATTTTTGTTACTGAGGCTCTTGTTTGCTGCTAACGAAAATGTTTCACAGATGTTTTCTTAGACGAGATTTTCTCGAAGCTTTACTTGATGAAAAAATCTTTTGCTAGCAAAGTGTTTCGGAATATTTAAGCAAGCACGCAGTTACCTAGAGTGGGAAAAAAGATTGTTTAAAAATTGCTTTTAGCTATGTATTAATTTTTGTACGTAACAATTTTTAATATTTACTCTTGATCCATAATTGACAGTTCTGTAATACAGATATGTGATGAAGACCACATTGTCAATATCAGTAAACACGCTCACCGAATTTTTGAAATCACAAAGACACAAGTAAAAAAAAGGGTTAAAAGCAGAAAATATACAGATGCATTCGTGACACAATACAGTCTGGGTGGAAACTTGAAGGGGACCTACAGCAACATGTGATTAGCTGAGGTCTCCAAAACCAACCAGTTACTCATGACCCCAAGTACACAAAGTTTTGAAGGAGATGGGGAAGCGAATAGGCAAGCAACCAAAACTGGTGATATTAGTGGGGCGAAGCACAGTTGCGATACGTGATAGCAAATACCACGTGATGGTCTTCTTGTCTACTCTAGGCACAAGGCCCGGAATTTTGGGGGGGAGGGGTCAGTACGCAACTGGTACTTAATTTATCGACCCCGAAACAATAAAAGGCAAAGTCGACCTCGGTGGAATTTGAACTCAGAACGTAAAGATAGAGGAAATATCGCTAAACATTTCGTCCGGTATGCTAACGTTTCTGCCAGCTCGCCGCCTTACGTGATGGTTTTCTGCTCGAACAAAAAGAAGCAAAATGTAAAAGTCAAAACGACAGGTGGCAGTAACAGAGGCGGGGCCAACAGCTGTCTCAAGAGGGAAAATCTATTGTTGTTGCTAACGGAGCTCAAGAACGTGACAGGCCACAGTACTGAAGAAGGTTTGATGTAAGTAGAGTCTTCAAATTCTCGGTACCACTAGTACCAGAAAATGAAACGGATCTTTTCCTGTACAGGATCATTTAGAGACTCTTAGCAAATTTTTCAAAGCTAAGATATCAAGAATGAGACAAATAGATTCAAGAAACGGTGCAAATTCGTCGAGGGTAGGAAAAAGGAAAACAGACCAACAAGAAATTATCCTGGATAAAGGTGTTTAGAAAGAGGGAAGCTGCTCTTGCAGAAGTTCTCTTCTCTTGTCCGTCAGTCTTTATCGTGTATAACTGTCTGTGTGCGCGCACGCCTGTTTGTATGTGTGTGTGTGTGTCTGTGTGTCTGTGTGTTTCTGTGAGTTTATGTCTGTGGACGATTGTACGAGTGTGTATATATGTACACACACCGAGACAGAGAAAGAATTATTGAAAATATTACTGTTTTCATTGTTAATACATGTTTTTTTACTGTTTGCATTTGAATTCAAAAGTACTATGTTGTGACAGCCTCAACTTCTGGATGGAGGGAAATTGCTTTTATGATAGTACTTACAAGTTTTAGTTTTAATTTATATGGGGGAAAAAAATTGACATTTACTTCAAAATGCCATTATCAACGATTTAAAAATTTTTTAACCGCTCACTACATTGTTCATTTATTTATCTATTTATCTATTTATTTATTTATTCATGGATTCATAGAGTAACGTGCTAACTTTGTAGAAATTCAATATTTCCATATTTATACTGATATTTTTCAGAATCTTAATTTTCACAGAGGCAATATATATAGTTGTTGTTACTATAGGTGTGAGCATGCTTATGGGTATACATTTGTATATTCACATTTACATGCATATGTGTGTGATTGTGTGTGCATGTAAATGCGTTGTATATGCTTGTCTGTCCGTCTGTATGTATGTATGTATGTATATAAGTATGTCTGTATACACACACATATATATGTGTATGTATATATGTGCTTGTGCATGTATGTATGTATATATCAATCTATCTCTCTATCTCTCTATATATATATAAGTTCAAAAAAGGAAAAGACAAAAAAACAACAACAAAAAACAACAACGTGAGGACGTGATACAGATTGTGTTACTAGACGCTCGGGAAAGGAAAGAAAGAGAATATGACGTTTCGAGCGAAGCTCTTAGTCGGAAACAAAGAAAGTCCAAAGAAAGGAAAAAACGGAAGAAGAAAAATCGCCACCGATATCCACGATGTTATATTGTGGAAGGACCGGAAGGGAAAGGGTGGAGGAAAAGTTCTTTCTAAGACAGGAGAGTGCAAGAGGGAGGGAAGTATGTGCGCGTTCGCGCGGGTCCGTGTGTGCGTCTGTGTAATAACAGAACGTGTGTGTACGTGTGTGTGTGTGTGCGTGTGTGTGTGTGTGTGTGTGTGTGTGTGTGTGTGTGTGTGTGTGTGTGTGTGTGTGTGTGTGTGTGTGTGTGTGTGTGTGTGTGTGTGTGTGTGCGTGTGTGTGTGTCGTTGTGGAAGGAATTAGTAGCAGGAATAATTTCGGAGTGGTTGTGGACACTGGTGAGTAGAAAGTGAGCAGGCAGTTTTTGAGTATCTGTGTGTGCAGTTATAACATCTCACGAAGAAATAGAGTAGTAACCTATATTAAGCACACGTACAGGCAATGTCCTCATGGAGGAAGAAGTTAGCCAATGTACAGCACAAAGATTTGATCACTATAAACAAGTAATTTTATGCAGGTTCAACAAGAGATTGCAAAACTGGTTTCCTCGGTCTACGAGAGTCTACCATCATCTCATATATGCATGCATGTATGTATGTATGTATGTATGTATGTATGTATGTATGTATGTATGTAAGTATGCATGTATGTATGTATACTTGTGTGTTGGAATCCAAGTGTCTTGAAGACTGTAATGAAAAACGGAAGTTGGCTGGTTAAGTATCATCGTGCTATTATTTATGATACATTCATTTTTCTCATAATAACAAATGCATTTACCTTGTCAGTATTTGATATAACCGTATCTTGAGAAGACGCTTCAACTGTATTAATTTATGTTTCTTGGTCTCATTTCAAGATAGGTTTTCAACTTTATCATATTCCGTTATATGAATTTACACTAATTATATATGTTTGCTATATATACATGGATACGTATATACATTTAAACATATATACATGCATATATATATATAT
>NC_068982.1:120082034-120088664 GCF_001194135.2 Octopus bimaculoides
ATATATATATATATATATATACATATGTATATATATACATATATACATACACACACACACACACGTATATATATATATATATTTAATTTTAATTTTGATAAATTAAATTAAATTGAATTTTTCACTGTAAATTTGGATTTTTATCCCTAATATTATTATCATATATATATATAACCTGAGAGCGAGGGAGGCAATTATGCAGATAAAGAAATTAGACACATCAAATATATTAAATATATTAATGACAAAATATGTATATATTCATGCAAAACGAGACAAATCAAAAGGTGGTAAGCTTTCAGATGATGAATTTTTAAGTATAAATATGTAGATATTTATATCAATAGGTCCAAGTAACATAGAGTACAAACAACAGAGAAAATTAAAGGGATAGAAGAAAGGTGTTATATGTCAAACAGTTGTTTCTGGAGCCTCGACGATCCATAATAATGTTGGTAGATTTAGATCATCAATGCGGCCGTATGGATACAATTAACATTGGATAAGATGAGACTCCGTCATCAAGAAGAGATCTTACAGAGAGTAATAAACATCAAACATCCAGTTATCATGGTGTTTGGAGTGATCACTAGTGATGGAGATTTATGCCTCCGATCATCTTCCCATACAGTCTCAGACTCAACACGGAGGGTATGCCACCCCACCTGCCAGAGCCTCGTGGAGCTTTAGGTGTTTTCGCTCAATAAACACTCATAACACCCGGTCTGAGAATCGAAACCGCGATCCTACGACCGCCTGTGCGCTTCCCTAACCCCTGGGCCATTGCGCCTCCACTCAAGATGTATACATATGTATATATTAGACAGGCCGTATTTAGTTTTGGATTCTTCATAGATTTGTAATTCCAGGTAGGACATCACCAGGTTTGCATATTTAAGGGTAACTTGATACCTGTCTGTATGTGTTATTAAAATTCAAAAAGTTGTTTTGGAGGCTAAACGTTAGGCCCTCGATGATAAATTCTTTTTTTATTCTTTCTGAGACCTCATTGGGGTATTTTTCTAGCCAGAATTTAATGGCTTGCAGTCCATATTGATGTGGAATCGTAGAGTAAAGGTTTATTACATGAAAGGAGACAATGAAGATGTCTTTATTGCTATGTTTGGGGAGATGATTTAGTAGGTGCAGATCATCTCTAACAATACTTGGTATGTGTTTAAGTATTCGTATCGGGAGAATATCGATAATGTTGCTTAATCTGTGTGAACAATTGAGGGATCCCACCACAAGACAGATACCACTTAGTGAGCACTTAGATCTCTATGCACGAAACAATTCCCCCAAATTCCTAGTTTTCCCACTATACCAATGCCCGGACAACACAACTGACCAAACACGAATAAATATGGAAAATAATCTTATTCAAAAATACAGACCACAACTCAACATATTCTAACATACGCCCCCAGGTACACACCCAAAACAAACATACACAGATGTACAAAATCAGACACACACAAATACAATGCAAATCTCCGACGCAAACACACACATATACACATACATATACACACACGCACAATCACAATATCCTCACACTAGAGCACAAACCCACACACACTCCAAGAAAAAACACATGCATATATACACTTGCAATACGATTGTAGCAACCATAAACAACACTCACACACACATACACACATACGTAAACACGCCCGTTCCCCAGTAAAAAATCACACACACACACACACACACTCAACAGAAAAACACACACATACATACACAATACAATCCCAACAATCACAACAAACACCCACAAACACATACACACAAGCATGCATGCACATAATAACCTCCCCGACAAATACAAGTCACATAGACGCACTCACACAAACACACCCACACGTATACACGCACACACTGCACTAACAATACAAACAAAACTAATCACTCACAATTACAGCACGCACACTCACATGTGCACACACACCCGGAAACTACATAAACCATACCCACACACGCACACACACACATATATAAAAATACATATATATATTGTTTGATAACAACAAGAATATGTTTAAAACAGTTTAAAAGAAAGTATTCAACAAAAAGTGTTTGGTAGTATATACATACCCAAAAGGAGATATATTTAACAATTTACAAACATTTGCAGAGGAACTAACCCATTTTTTTAACATGTTTTCTTTCTCGTGTGCAGCTAGGGAATGTTTCCTATTTTACCCACACACGTTTCCATACCCACACACCTTTCCATACCCACACATCTTTCCATACCCACACACGCACACACGCACACACAAATGCATACTCAGTACCAACATACGCAAAACGCACATGCACACATACACACCACCCGGATAAACCCAACACACACGGACACACACAGAAGTCCTGATAAATACAACATACGCAATCACACTCACACATACCCACACACACATACATATGCACCCCCCCACACACACACACACCACGAGGACAATTCAAACAATAGAAGCATACTTAGACAAAGACACACACACACTCACGTACACACACATAACATCCCCAGCAACACAAAACACACAAACATACACACGCACACACACAGACCACTCATACATATGCACCCTCACACATACATGCGGTTGCCCACACACAAGGACAATCAAAACAGCACATACATACTCAGACAGAGACACACACACACTCTCACGTACACACACATAACATCCCCACCAACACAAAACACACAAACATACATACACACGCACCCACAGACGCACACATGCTCACACGTGAACAAGCACATACACACACATGCGCACACACAACACCCTAACAAATATTAATCGCACACATACACACACACACAAACGTGCACACATATACACACACCATCCTTCCAAATATAAAACACACACAGTCCCATATACAAACTCCACAATAAACTCTGGGACCAATCAAAAACAGCCCCCACACACAGACACAAATGCATGTATATACATACTCACATAGAGATGTGCACAGAGACATTCTGACCTCGAAGACCAGTCCCAAAAATCACTGAACCATGACAGACTAGCCCTGTAACAAAAAATCCTTTTAATTCTACATTGCTCTTCCTTCCCCCCACCCCCAACCAGCCTCCCACGCTGTCCCTTCAAATAGGAAACATTCCCTAGCTGCACACAAGAAAGAAAACTTGTTAAAAAGATGGGTCAGTTCCTCTCCAAATTTTTGTAAATTCTTAAATATATCTCCTTCTGGGTATATATATACTACCAAACACTTTTTGTTGAATACTCTCTTTTAAACTGTTTTAAACATATTCTTGTTGTTATCAAAGAATGTATATATGTATCTTAATGCTTAAACTGTTTTTAACATTGTCTTATTATCATCAAAGAATATATATATGTATTTTTATACATGTATTTTAATACTTAAACTGTTTTCAACATTTTCTTATTATTATCAAAAATGTATATATGTATTTTAATACTTTTGTGACAACCAGTACTTAACACAACAAAGCTTATACAAAGTTTTACATTTTATATTTGACAATCTTTTTCTAAAAAAGTGAAACCGGTCAAGTGAAAAAACATCTTTAAAGCTGCATTTTCAAACCTTCTTCCATATATATTTTCACTCGTGCGGTATCTTACAACTTTACTTTGTTATATATATATATATAAATGAGACAGAGTTATTTTATATTATGTATTATATATATATATATATATATATATATATCGAGCAAACTGGGTTTATAAAGGTTTCAAGTTTCACAACATATTCGACCAACTGATTCTAGCGGTTTATTCAACAATTCATCTTCATTAAATAAATTAATACAAGCGTAACCTAAAGTCTCATTCACCTCTATATTTTTTATAAATTTAACGCAACAAAGAGAATATTTTCTGTTGCTCATAACTTAAAAATATGACAACCATCACATTGACGCGCATATACATTGGTTGAGTCTTTCTAGATTTTTCTCCATTAATAAAGCTCACAAATATCTATAGGACAAAACAAACAAGAACGGATATGCAAATATGTTAGAAGACCAAACTAGAGAAGAACACAGAATGAAAGTCAATACAATATAACAAATGATACAACTAATAAAATGAGGTAAACTACCTATACAGCGAAATACATCAACCAAATGAAATGCATTTTGGCTATAGAATAGATTAATATGTTGTTGGAAACCTCATAGGGTAGAAGACAACATGAATTATTCACTCATTCGTGAACTAACACTAATAATAAATTACAATCACATTAAAACTAAAAGCCTCTTCATCAACTATAAACTGAAACCCTACAAATTACTAAGCAAATTCCGGATGACAAATGCTATTTACATTAGTTTCTGCAAACATTTAAGTTGTAAACTTTATTATTGTAACCTAAAGGGTCATATTAAACACCATTCAATAATCACTTACAACAAAGGACTACTGCAATGTACCTTATCATACTATATATATTGTTGGTAAATTGTTCACGTTATAACACCGTGGTACCCTGTTCGATTGCTCTGGGCTGCTCTTCGAAAAAATAATTTCTGCCATATCCTCGGGTGTGGTATGGCTGGTATCTCGGATGCAGCTATGCATCATTAACCAGCTAGAGGAGATGTCCTCTAGGGGTAAAGAAATCGCAGTAAAGCCCGTCCGAACGGACAGACATGTTGAAGTGGCTACAAACATTACTTGTCAGTACAACTACTGCGTTGATCTCTTAGAGAGATTTTAAAACTAGCATTTTTGCTTATGTTTATATATATATATATATATATATATATATATAGTGTAAAGACACCTTCGGTTATGAACAATCATGGGATTGCACTTAAAGTTTACCTCCAATGCACAAGTCCGGGCAAGGTTGTTTATAGAAGACCGGCAGTCGCCCATGCATAGCAGTCCCCTCTCTCCACACTACCGATGTTATCCAAAGGAAAAGCAAAGGCCGATACAACTTGGCACCAGTAACATCACAACTCATTTCTACAACTGAGTGAACTGGAGCAACATGAGATAAAGTATCTTGCTCCAGAACACAACACACAGTCCGGTCCGGGAATCGAACTCACTACCTTATGCTTGTGAGCCCAACGTTCTAACCATTGGGTCATGCGTCTTCACTTACACACACACACACACACACACAAATATATATGTGTATGTGTATGTGTAACTCGTTCTCGAAGTGTGTAATATATTCAGTAAAATACTCCTTAAACGAAAAGGTACTAACAAAATCACCTACGGGAATTGAACTCCTTTTCTGTCGGTTACTCGACACCTGCGAAAACTGCTACATCAAAGAATCCCTGACAATATTCAACCGTTTAAATTTGAGGCTTTTCAAGCAACACAGTGACTGTATTATATTTGGTTTGTTTGAAACATTGAAACAAATTGAGAAGACCTCTTTTAAGAAGATGCTCAAATATAAAAGAAGCTGTAAATAATAACTCGTAATATATCGGGTGAAATACCTCAGGAACATGATTTCTAGAAGATTAACATCAACATTGATACAATCGCGTTTTGAAATATTTCAGTACCTAGACAAACACTAGCTCTTGGGACGGAGTTTATAATCTGTTGATGTGTATAGAGAAAGATGTATCCTGCAGACATAGACTACGCTGAGGTCACGAACAAGATCGGTGTTTTTGTTCTTAATTCTTTCTTTGTTTATGGTAAGATGAAACATTCCGTTTTGGTTTTCTGTCCGTAACGGTGAGCATGAGAATGTGTAGCGTAGCAGAACATTCCTCTATTTTTATTTGTTTATTAACTTGTTTTTGCTAGTTGTATATGGCTTCTAGGTCTTGTTAGAGGGTAGAAATGTCTTCGGTTTTTTTTTCTTGATTTCAAGAATGTGTGTGCAAGAATTAGAAAATGAGTGAGAAGAAAAGTGGGAAGGAGGGAAAAGAAGGAAATACAGGAGAGAAAAGCTGAAAGAGAGAGAGAGAATGTGTGTTTGTATGTGTGTATGTGTGTGTTCATGAGTATGCGTATGTTTGTGCTTATATGTGAGAAGGTATATGTATGTGTATAAAAATACTCGAGCGACACGCGCTAGCAACCTTGCTCATTTTTCTCGGAAAATATCGACAGAAAAATCGATAAAAGAAAATTTAAACATTTATTATATAGACAAAACTGTATCCCATAAAACAAATAGACTAAGAATAAGTGAAATTTGTGCAGCTATAACATCGATATCAATAATGACCTTTGACATGAAGCCTGAAAAATATGCAAATGAGGTCGTATCAAGACATCTTAGCATTTCTGTATTTCAGTATTAAAATAATATCCAACCTCTTGAGAAAATTACAAAATATTCTGCTTACAACATTTTTTCAAAATGTCTACTTTATATTTAATATTTTTATAATTTCATTTTTTATTTTTTTGTATATATATGCGGGTATAGTATGAGTGTGTATGTGCGTGATATAATTGCATCTGTAATTCTGTTTGACTTTGTTTACTATTTTTATTTTTATTTTTATTTAATGCAAAATAACTTAGATTTATTTTCACGTCAGTAATACGAGACAGCAAGTGAAATTCCATTATAAATGATATATATTTATGAGTGTGTACACACACACACACACACACA
>NC_068982.1:120088843-120090258 GCF_001194135.2 Octopus bimaculoides
TGTGTGTGTGTGTGTGTGTGTATTAAATTTAAATTACGATGAACGTAAACAAACAAACGAAGTTTGCTTTTAGAAGCGTTGAGATGTCTTAGAAAGTTAAAGAAGTGATTTTAAATTCTCAACCGCAGGATAATGCTAATAATATAGCCTGAACAGAATAAACTACCCCTATTTTGCATTAAAAAAAGTGTAGGCTACTCACAAACATGCATATACATAAATATACACGTGTGTTTATATATATGTAATATATATATACATATACATATATACATGGGTTGGACAAAATAATGGAAACACCTTAAAATTTCATACAAATTTATTTTAATATGGGGTAGGACCACCTATGGCAGTAATTACAGCCTGAATTATACGAGGGATGGACTCGTACAAAGTTTGAATTGTTTCCAAAGTAATTTTTGTCTATTCTTCAGCTAAAACAGTCTCCAGTTCTTGTAGTGATGATGATGGATGATATCGACTCCTTACTTGTTTTTCTAAAATGCACCATAAATGTTCAATAGTATTGCGATCTGAGGACTATGGAGGCCAGATAAGATATTCAACTTCACTACAATGTTCCTCGTGCTATTCAGTAACAACTTTAGCTGTGTGAATTGATGCATTATCATCCTGAAAGGTTGCGTTTCCCTCCAGAAACAGTTTCGCAACCATAGGATGAATTTGATTAGATAAAATGCTTAAATAGGCTCTTGACTATTAATTCTGTCATAAAGGGAAACCATTGGGCCGGCGGATTTCCAAGATATAAACCCCCCACCCCGAGATCATCACAGATCCTCCTCCATGTTTAACAGTTTGAAGAAAGCAGACTGGGTCAAATGCTTCTTTTGGCTGTCTCTATACGTATACTCGGCTGGTGGTCGAAAATAGGGTAAAGGATGATACGTCCGAGAAAATAATATTCTTCCACTACACGAGCGACCAATTCTGTAGGTTTTTACTCCACTCTAAATGCTTTGCAAAGTTTGTTTTTGAAAGTAGAGATTTTCTGATTGCAGCTCTCCCATGAAATCCGGTTTTGTGCATCTCCCGTGGAAACTGGGTTCTCGAGGTGGTCATTATGCTCTGCAGTAATTTGGGGAGCTGTACTTTTGTGATGCTTTCTAACAATTCACGTAAGGCCGACGGTCCCTATTTGAAAGTTTTGGTTTTCTTCCGGAGTTTTGTTTCGACGAGGAGGTTTTTCCCTCTTTTTCAAAGGCTTTCGTTACTTTCTTGATGCACCAAACATTTCGGCTGATTTCGTTACGCTAGCACCTGCCATACGAGCACCAACAATTTGACCTCTTTGGGAGTTCGATAGATCTGTCATTTTTATGAATAATGAATTTTAATTACCTTTTGCTGATTATATCTGAAATGAAACGGCAATTTTAGCAAAACGTATTAAG
>NC_068982.1:120090728-120093228 GCF_001194135.2 Octopus bimaculoides
ATATAAATCAAATCTACTCACAAGACCTGAGGCTATCTATAGTAGAAGTCACTTGCCCAAGGTGCCACGCAGTGGGACTAAACCCGGAATCATATGGTTGGGAAGAAAGCTTTTTACCATATAACCACAAAATGATGCATGAGAGTTTCCTCTCACGTCTTGTACTTTGTTCTAAAGCTGGGCATAGCAAGGTATAAAATACAATAAACGAACAGAAATTTAGATGGAGTTCTTAAGAACAGGTTAAGTTTTAGGTCTGCAATATTTTTGATGTGAACTTGTGTATTGAAACAGATTTTGTTGTATGCCAGGAGCGTCATTATACCAGTAATAACACACCCACAGGTTTTATGCCACTTCATTTATCTATGTTATAGAGTACAGATTTATTATTTTCATACAAGAATATTATTGACAGTGACTTCGAAATTTCGGACAGTTAGCCATACTCAGACTGTCGAGATATTCCACAGAAGGTTATCTGCATGAAGCTTCGAAGTCACTGTTAATATTTTTGCTTGTGAATAATAAATGTGTGTGTGTGTGTGTGTGTGTGCGTGCGTGCGTGCGTGTGTGCGTTTCCCACGGCCGCTTGACAACCGGTGTTGCTACGTTTAAGAACTCGTAACTTAGCGGTTCATCAAAAGATGCCAATGGTATAAGTACCAGGGTTTACAAAAATAAGTTCTATGGTCGATTCGTTCGACTATAATTCTTCAAGGCGGTACCCCAGCATGGTCGCAGTCGAATGATTGAAACGAGTAAAAGATAAAAGATATATATACCGAAAGGCCAACTACTTAATCTTTTTCACAAAACGTGGTCACAAGTTTGATCCTAATTGTGTGACACACCTTGGACAAGTGTGTTTTAACTTAGTTTCGTTGATCCAAGCCTTTAGAATGAACCTGGGTAGCAAGATAGTATCCCATCAGATCGATTATGCTTCTATTGAAGGTTTAAAAGATAAAAATATAAGTAGTTAGAATGATTCAAAATGCAAGCCTACTCATGATACGAAAGTATATCTATAAAATATTCTCCTCCAAACTGATGTAAAATATAAATACAAGCCAGACATAATGATGTGAGTCAGAGAAAGAAATTGTGCAGAGTAGCAGAAAGTTACTGCTCAGCAGACGTTGATATTATGTTGAGAATAATTGAAAAAGAAAACATCTATACCGAATTAATGAGAAATCTGCTCACACTACATATAGATTTATACTTGTGATTATTGGAGCAGTTGATTATGTAACTGATTATGCTGATTATGTCTCAGCACTTATCTTGAGAAGCTGAGATGCACAGAAGTAGAAAGGACAGTGCGAATTTATAAATTGAATTACAGACCATTAATGGAAGTGTTAAACGTAAAATATTTCAGAAGTTTAACCTGTAATAGGTATATGTAGGAATATATAAGTCAAAACATACACATTTCCCAATACAGTAAATGCATACGTGTAGACATACACAGGTTTGCTGTAACGTATGTTATGTTTCTGAACAGCTGTGTAACTACATATGTTACAACATATCTACTGTGTTCATGTATGTGTATATACATACATTACCCCCAATTTTACATTCCACAGAAGAGACCTTTCTGTACTAGAAACCAGTGCTATCTCCATTAGTGAGATTTTCTTGTAATAAAATATGTGACTACATATATACATATATGCATACAGTTCTGCATGCATACACACACACCCGTGTACATACACACTAATATATGCATGCAAACATACATGACCACATCATATATATACATATATGTACACATATCCATATCATCAGCTGTCTAAAAGTATCTACAAAATACTGTATTCCTCTGAAACACGACATTGTCGCTAAAACCACCCACGATGCTAAATGTAGGAAGGTGTGTCTAAACAGCCATATAAAAGCACACCAGAACAAATAAGAACTTACGCCTTTAAAAATTAAGAATATCGGTTGCACTTTCCAATAGAAACAGAGACTAGGTATAAGCACAAGCCGGATATTGATGTACGATATAGGGAGCAAAATTCATACCTTGTTGTAAAGACCAACGATACGGTGGTTGTGAATATCTCTGCAAAAGATGAGATAAAGCATAACCTCTATAGAGAACTAATGAGAAACTAAGACTCTTATATATAAGTTATGAACTTCTGATATATTTTGTATCTGTTAGCAAAGGTTCTCTGGACTACGTAACAACATATGTGCATAACATTTAGAATTGCTGTGGTTCTCCAAACTAGAACAGTGCATCAACATGCTCCAGATGCAGTCGATTAGTGGTACAGAGAATATTTATTGAATGAAAAAAAAATCCACCTGCCTCCCTATAAGAGGTTCTAGGGTTAAATACATGCACACAGTCACATGTACATATTTATCAACAGAAAAAAACTCACGCACACACATACACAGACGTGCGTACATATATACAACATACATACTTACAAGAATACATGCATTCATACACACATATATATGTGCGCGC
>NC_068982.1:120094857-120097679 GCF_001194135.2 Octopus bimaculoides
GTGTGTGTGCGTGTGTGAGTGTGTGTGCGTGTGTGAGTGTGTGTGCAATTTGTCATTAGCTATAAAGTCTATATGGTTGCAGTTTTCTCTACTTTTGCTTCTTTTACCATTAATATTCCTGGCAATTATTATTATTATAGAAAAATTAAATGGCATGAAAGGCAATGATTACAGAAATCACATCAGAAATCTCATACTTCATTCATTCCAGCGTCCACCAGATTGCTTCAGCCTTTGTCCAATGTGCAAAAATTCTGAGAGTATTGTCCAAATTATTCTAGCATAAAGTTTAAAGATCATCAACCATGGGTTCCAGGTTTTAAATTTTCGACAAAATCGAGATTATAGCACATTAAAACACTGTGACATAGCACTTTAACCTCAACTTTTCTTCTTGTATTCAACATTCTCCGAAAACAAATCGCAGACAAAGATTCGATATACTTCAAATTATATTTCCTTTGATTGTGATTCCACCTGGTCCTCGAACACAAAGTCATTTTGCCAAACATCTTGATCTATTATCATCACCACTCTTAGTTTATGGAAAAAAAATCTAATCCTGTATCCCTTTTCAGGTTGTCGATGAATGTGAAATGACGTCTCCGGCGCTTGCCAGTACCATTTTGTGCATTCCAGAAGAAAAGTCTTAATGTTTCTTCTTCTTCTTCTTCTTCTTCTTCTTCTTTTTCCCTTCCTTTTTCTTCTTCTTCTTGGAGTTGCATGCAATGACCTGATACGCCAAGACGTAGTCCTCTGAACTTGTTAGTCTCTTTTGAAAAGCGTCCAAAAATATAGTCATTGCTCGGGGGTTACTGCTATTTTCATCCAGGTCCATTCGAAGCATTCTTGTATAACAGCCATCTAAAGTTTTGTTTGTTTGTTTGGCAAATCTCTTTACAAGAGTACTTATTCAGCTGTGGAAAGTCTGACTTACGTTCCCCCATGACAGGCTTGAGTGTTATCCCAGATTTTCTGCTTCTACGGTATCATATAATTTCTGTAGTTTGGTTTTGTTGGCTTGCAACTCCAAACCGTGTTCGTCTGTAGCTTTTGATTAGTAGGTTTCAAAAGCTTTTCGAACTTTTCAAGGTGCTGCAACAACCTTCGGGTCGGTTAATGGTTGCGAGTTTTTACAATACTAATCCTTAGACTTATGAACATACAAGAGCTTGATTACTCTCTTCAGATGGGCAAGCAGAATTCTTGTAAGAAGACACTCTAGCTCTATTATCCTGCGCAAGAAACAAGCAAGAAAAATTGGGATTTATCAGAGATTGACGCAGATCATGCAGTTCGACCTAACCAACATTGACTTCGCTGATGATATAGCATTCTTTTCCAGGGAAATAGAGCAAGCGCGAAAATTTCTGCATAGTTTAGAGACATCAGCAAATAATATCGATTCCAATCACAAATATTAAGGGAACTGCACTTCGAGCAATAAACGGATCAACGATGAATCCAGTAGAGGATTTCAGCTATTGTGGTAGTTTGATAAACAGCTGTAATGCTGACATCAAAGTCAGAAAAGCACAAGATTAAAGCGCTTATCCAATCTTGTGCTATGAGTTTTTTCTCTAATCTATTAACCTCATGGTTCTATGAGTAAAACACCTGTGCTATTATTATGTATAGAATTATAAATGAAGGCATGTAAATATGTGTGTGTAAGCATATACATCTGTGTGTATGTGTGTGTGTGTGTGTGTGTGTGTGTGTGTGTGTGTGTGTGTGTGTGTGTGTGTGTGTGTGTGTGTGTGTGTGTGTGTGTGTGTGTGTGCGCGTATCCAACAAGTTCGGAGGAGACGGTAAGTTGATTACATTGACCCCAGTGTTCTATGTCGATGTAATCGATATAGAGCATAGAAATACTGAATACTGAGAAGAGAAAACATAGTTCCTTAACTTAAGAGCTGTTTTCTATATTTTGTATGTTATAGGGAAATATATTTGTATATGTGTGTGGGGGGGGTTTATGTGTGTATGTGCACGCGCGCGCGTGTGTGTGTTTGTAGAGGTGTACAGATTTTATACTTTGATAAAAGAACAAAGTAGACAGAAGTTGGAGAAATGCTGCAAATGAAGAAAAAATTTCGCATATTTTGGACAAAAAACAATTAATCATTTCATGATTTCTCTGATTAAACCAAGAATAAAATGATATCAACAATAAACAGCTAGGTATTTCTGAACTGGTTTGACATCAAAACAACCAAGCAGAAATCTTTAGGTTTTTGACTCATTCTTAAATAAACTGCTGATATATATTTACGTACACTGGAATCAATAAATAGTTAGCCCTTTTAGACAGCGTTCGTAAAATACACACCTTAAATACTCACCGCAAGCGCCCGCGCACGCACACACACACGCACACACGCACACATTCATACATGCACATATATTCAAATCAATAAACAATTGGTCAGACTCTTAACTGGCCACTCCCAAGTATTCTCTGTCCAACCCTCAGATCCAAGTAATCAAACTTATTAACAGTATTTAAATTTCTGACATTTTCGATAAACAACTGACATCCCTCTCATATAACTATTAAGCAAAAGTAATCAATTTATCCATACTTTGGAAAATTTCTTTAAGAAATAGGCGCAAGTGTAGCTGTGTGGTAAGAAGTCTGTTTCCAATCTGCATAGTTCTGGGTTCAGTCCCACTTGGAAAAGTGTTTTCTACTATAGCCTTGCGCCGATGAAGGCCTTGTGAGTGGATCTGGTAGGCTGACACTGAAAGAATCCTGTAGTATATATGTGTGTGTGTGTGTTTGTGTGTGTGTGTGTGTGTGTGTGTGTGTGTGTGTGTGT
>NC_068982.1:120098016-120100794 GCF_001194135.2 Octopus bimaculoides
TAGAAGTTGTCCATAGTTCCCGATCGAAAGTCGTCTTGAACAGGCGAGTCAGATATTCCTCGTCGACGCCCAGGTTCGCCCCGAGATCGTCGTCGTACCTCCCTTCCACTAATTCCCTATAGAATGTGTTGGTTGTGTTGCAGTCGCTCAAGGTGGACCCGGAACGGTATAGTTGCCCGAGAGCAACGCGACACTCACGGTGCCATTCGCCCTTCCTCGGCCTCTTTTTGATCCACGACTGCAGTTCGGTCATGGAGACGAGGTGCGTGGACGCGCACCTCACAAACGGCGACCACACCTGTTCACCGTCGTCTACGTAGAGCCGGAGATGTTGCAGTCTCAGTGCGTGCCTGCGCATCATCAACCACGGTATCCCCAGCCCTCCTTTTAACGGGTGTTGTCAAGACAGACAGACAGATAGAAAGATAGATAATTAAAAACAGATTAACTTACAACACCCCTAGATACAGTTGCAAGAAGATAGTGAATGGAAGCAAATACCGAAAAAGTAAAATAACGATTACTTGTAAAAACAATGAAAGTATTAAGTCTAATTGAAATATCAGGGCCACGCAAAGAATTTGATGAAGTTCAATCTACCAGAGGAAAAAGATCGGAAGGTGTGAAATCGAAGAGAGAAGTAATTTATTTGAATGCACTAGCTATAGTGGATTTTGTAAAATTAGACCCCGTTTGCAAAAATAAACATTACGTTAAGAACAAAACCTCGTTGTTTAAAGTGCAATAGTAATTTCAACTGCATTGTATGGGTGCGAAACATGGATGTCAAATACTGAAAGTGTGAATATGATTATGACTTTTGGAATGAAAAGGTAGAGAAAGATGCATTGCATTCAGAGTGCAGATAATCGATGTGGTGTATACGTTTCTAGAAAAAATTGCAAACTTCAAAAGATCTCTACTGCAATTTTCCAAAATGTAGGCACTGTAACGCCTAGCCTTTAGAGGTCATATAAGCACAGATACATCGGTAAATTCGCATAGAAAAGCTTCTAAAGTAGTAATGAGCAGCATAAAGAAATTAACGGAGAGATAGTGTAAAATATTAGGTTAGTTCGTGGAAAACGGCTGCATCTTTTAGCATGTAGAGGGCTCGGTGATATCGACTAAATCCCTTCCTCTCAAAACTGCTGATCTTGTGCTTAAATCAGAAACCTTTGTTATTGACAGATTAATAAACGGAAGTATTGATAGAAATGTTGAACAAAAAGAAAACTGATGCTATTTTTTCCACGCTTGTCCTGAACTTAAATTTCGCAACGGCCAACTTTGCTTCTTATCTATTTGGGGTTACTAAAAGTAATCAACTTTACATTCTAGAAGTGGGTTTGTTTCACTGTTAGAAATCATTATTGTTGTTGCCATTTCTTTAGAACTGGCACTCTGTCGGTTACGACAACGAGGGTTCCAGATGATCCGATCAACGGAACAGCTTGCTCCTGAAATTAACATGCAAGTGGCTGTGCACTTCACAAATACATGTACTTTTTACGTCGTTCTTAGGGGGATTCAGCGTGACAGAATGTGACAAAGCTGGCCCTTTAGGATACGAGTACTACTCATTTTTGCCAGCTAAGTGGACTGCAATAACGTGAAATACAGTATCTTACTTAAGGATACAACGTGCAGCCAGGAATTAAACTCACGACCTTATTAGCGTGAGTCAAATACCTTAACCACGAAGCCACGCACGTTCACCGTTTCTTTATAATTGTTATGAGAACTGACAACAGAAGCAATTTTGAGAAAGAAATGGGCACTCAATACAGTGCCCAAATAAATTCATTTAACAAATAATGTTTGCCGAGATGCTGCTTTCTGTGCTCAACTCATACAGAAGTTGCCCTATCTTTTTTTTTTTCTTCAATGTCCTATAAGTACCAGTGTGACACAGGAATTAATTAAATAAATAATATCTGACACAAAATGTATGACACTCTGTTTAATGCGTATTCAGGCCAGCCGGTCAAGTACTTAGAGTTATTTACTACTTAATCCTATTTCTATTTTGCGTTCAAATCTCAACATGTTCAAACGTGACAACTTCCTTCTAGGGTTGATGATAAGTAAATATCAAGTGTTAAGTTATTTTAATCGACTGTTCTTGACTTGGCCTGATGCCAAGTTGCAGGTCCATCTTACTGGAGAAAAAATATTCTTGGTCAGGGTGAGAAAAGTGTATTATTCTTGGAACAGAGCAGAACTGAAGAAATAATGCTAATGCAATGAATTAAAATTACGAGTTCAAATTCCATTGCGGCCAACACTTCTTACATATTTTTCGGATTTCACAAATGGGGTATTATTAATATAGTGAGATAAATATTAAGGTCGTTTAAGGTCGCTTCGTAACAACAAGGTGTCGAGTGCCAACCCATTTCCTGACGCATTATTCAACCCAAAGATGTGGTAGGATGTGGCCATCATTTACCCTAGCCTTGGGTTAACCAATAGATTGTGAGCAGAAATTGGCAGACCGAAATTGCGCGTGCAGACACATACACACATATGCTGACGTCATAAGAATCTATAAACGTTCGACAGAACGCGGAATATTTTGTGTGTGTGTATCTCTGAGTACATAAAGAGCTATAAGCAATACCATGTAAATATTGGGTGGCAACCTTTGGCTGTTTGCATCCAAAACGGTTTTTCAGCTACTGTTTATAGGTTTGTTTGTGCGTCGTGAACCAATTCCCCAAAAGCATTATTCTATATATACTTGTGCACGTCTCTCTCTCCATATATATATATATA
>NC_068982.1:120101103-120103784 GCF_001194135.2 Octopus bimaculoides
AACAAAGCTAGCCCTTTGAAATACAGGTACAACAGAAACAAGAGTGAGAGAAAGTTGTGGTGAAAGAGTACAGCAGGGTTCGCCACCATCACCTGCCGGAGCCTCGTGGAGCATTAGGTGTTTTCGCTCAATAAACACTCACAACGCCCGGTCTGACAATCGAAACCGCGACCCTACTCCGCGAGTCCGCTGCCCTAACTACTGGGCTATTGCGCCTCCAGTATATATGCTTGTATGTATGCGTGTGTATATATATATATGTGTGTGTGTGTGTGTGTGTGTGTGTGTGTAGATATGTATATACAATATTTAACTCGCTTGCATACAAACAGATGTGGGGAAACTTTTACTTAAGTAATTGTCTCAGAAAAGATATACTTATTATAGACAATGTGAGTAAAAACATATCGAGGCTGTAAGATACGTGATTTTGCATAGCTACAGTTCATCAGCTGTAGACACACTGATGCAGTCGTTAACACCTCAATAAGTACAGTTTTTCTTATACGTAAACATCTTTAAGTGCGGAATGAACGACGAACAGGTGTCTGTAGTTGATGAAGCGTAACTAGACAGAAAGTGTTCAGGTTTTAGCGGTCCTCGGTATGTGGCGGAAACAACGCGGTGAGGTGTATGGTGAAAATATTTAGTGAATGACGCACATGATTGCTCCAGAAAGTGGAGTTTCAGATATTTTAAGGAGGAGGTGATACCCATCTTGTTTTTCAGAGGAGCAACAGTAGTTGTAACAATATGTGAAGAAGATTTTTTTTTCTAGTCTAGGCATAAGGCCCAAATTTTGGTGGGAGGGGACCAGTCGATTAGACCGACACCTGTATGCAACTGGTACTTAATTTATCGACCCCGAAAGAATGAAAGGCAAAGTCGACCGCAGCGGAACTTAATATGTGAAGAATAAGGGTCATAAATTGTTGCTTTTTGGCAATTGAAGAATTGTTGCAACTAAACTGTAATCGATACGTATAGATTATTATTAAATACAGTAGTGTCTGCTTTGCAGAGTCTCAGAAACATTTCAGAGCTGAAGTGTTTCAAAAGAGAGCGCAGTAATTCTGAAAGTTTTTAATAGCATATGCCTTACATTAAGGTGGTGAGCTAGTAGAAACGTTAGCACGCCGCGCTCTCTTTTGAAACACTTCAGGTCTAAAATGTTTCTGAGACTCTGCAAAGCAGACAATGCTGTATTTAATAAGGCGGCGAGCTGGCAGAAACGTTAGCACGCCGTTACATTCTGAATTCAAATTCCGCCGAGGTTGACTTTGCCTTTCATTCTTTCGGGGTCGATAAATTAAGTACCAGTTACGCACTGGAGTCGATGTAATCGAATTAATCCCCTTGTCTGTCTTGGTTTGTCCCTTCCATTTTTAGCCCCTTGTGGGCAATAAAGAAATAAGAAACGCTAGCACGCCGGGCGAAATGCTTTGCAGTATTTCATCTGTCTTTACGCCGGGGTCAACTTTGCCTTCCATCCTTTCGGAGTCGATATATAAGTACCATTTGCATACTGGGGATGATCTAATCAACTGGCTCCTCCTCAAAAATTTCGAGCCTTGTACATAGAGTAGAAAATAATATATTTTACATTGTTAGGTATCATCTTTCGATCCGCCTCTAGAGTTGACCACATGACCTGTTCCTTAGAAGCCCTTAACTGAGTGTATTCTCCATAACTTTTCAGAGCTGAAGTGTTCGTTGCTGTTAAAGACCATATAACGTTTTTAATATTATTTTGTAGAATCTAGAAGATACAGCAGTATAAGGAAATATATATTTTAGTGTGTTTACTGTTATAATTTCATCTGTGACTCAATTTTACAACACCATTTGACACTCGGGTGTCTTCAGCGGAGCTGAATCTATCTATAGAAGGCATTCAAACAAAGACTTTTATCGTAGGATAGTTGCGCTACCTCTCAAGTGAATTATGATTGATTCGTCATTTTTATGTTTTTTTTTTTTTTGTTTTTTTAGATCTCCCATCAGTCCCTGAACACAAGTCGGCAATATAGCAAAGAGGTTTCAAAATCCGCTCGGTCGAAGCCACCACTCTCTTTAATACCCTGCACAATTCATAAATGTCACAACTTTCCATAGTATATAAGAAAACATCCCAACGTTCCTAGTCAATAATAACCAACGCTGTTCAGGAAAATGTGCTGTTCGCTACTTCACATTGATTAACCCAGAATGGTGAGTTCGCAAACCGGTTTTCATCTCAGGTTCATTTACTTTGATAATGAAGTTAAGGTAAGTGAAGATGTCATTTACAAATGAGATTTGGAGGCATTCATCCATTTGCTAAATTATTTGGCAGCGCAAGTGAAGTGAAATTTCTTCAACAGGGAATTGAAACCATTTACCGATGTGCATATGCAAGCACGTGATTCAGTATATCTGTTCCAGTATTGTTGTTTCTGTTTGGAGTGAAGTGGTGTGGTATGTTTAGATCGGCGTAATAATATCGAACGATGGGAAGACGAGATGTGAAGGAGAAAGAAAGGAAGAGAGAAACAAAGAGAGAATGGAATTATGAATTAATTCGATTGATATTGTGTGCGTGTGTGTTCGTATGTATGTGTCTATATATATATATATATATACACACACACGCATTCATACATACATATATATATACTGTATATATATATATATATATATAT
>NC_068982.1:120104167-120109879 GCF_001194135.2 Octopus bimaculoides
ACACACACACACACACACACACACACACACACACACACACACACACACACACACACACACACATACAACACAGACACACACATATTGCTATGAGACAGACTTTGTATGTGTCTGTGTAAACATATATGTGTGCGAGTATGTTAAGAGAAGGAAAACTTATATAAACTTTTTTCATACAAATTTTACACAACTGCTCCGAGCTAAGCGTTAATCCAGGCCATTTCGGATTAACGCCACTTCTTAAATAAGTTAACTGGAAGACAGATGCAGAAATACAACACCGAAAACAAAATGAAAAAAAACCGAACCAACCAACCAACAAAACAAAAGCAACCTAACAAAACAAATTATAATCCAAATCCGCTCACGTATAGAATCCAAGAAATTGAAGAAAGGTTTCTCCTGCCTGGTTTCTTGCTTTCAGGCAATAATATAATGTTGGTAATGATTGGTTACGACAGCTTCAACTGGCAGAGAAGAACTAAACTCTGTCAAAGCAATGCACTGTTCAAGAATTATTTACTTTAACGATTCTTGTTCAAAAACAAACACTGTGAGTTCTGAAGCCATATTAAGGCCTCTTGAAAAATATCACTGCTAGGTGAAAATCTAATTCTATAGATGGCTTTTGTTTCGTTTCCCATGGGGTGTGAATTCCTTCATTGATTTACCGATTCTCAGACAAGACTGAATAAATAGTTCAAGATCGTTCGATCGCAATTCAAAAGTGAGCAGTAAGAAAGGAGTTAAGAAAGAATCGTCGTGTTGGTATATGCGTATGTTTATGTGTATGTGTGTGTGTGTGTTTGTGGGTGGTGTATGGGTGTGTGTGCGTGTCGATACATGTGTGTGTATGTGTGTGCGTGGGTGTGCGTATGTTTGATTGCATACTTGCATAAATTATAAGAAAAGGAAAATTACTATTTTTCCATATGTAGCTATATATGTATCAACATCTGCAATGTATATATACTCATATAGTACATATGCGTGTGCATATACATGCATATATATATATATATATATATATATATATGTGTGTGTGTGTGTATGTGTGCGTATGTATATGTGTATGTATACATGTATATGTGTGTATGTATGTATATATGTGTGTGTGTGTGTATAGATAGATAGATAGATAGATAGATAGATAGATATACGCATGTATGTATACATGTATGTAGGTATGTATGGGTATATGTATATATGCAGGTATGTATATATGTATGTATTTTTGTGTATGTGTGTGCATGAATCAATGTATCTAATGATAAATACATATACACATATGCATATACATATGTGCATCTATCTGTTTTTGTATTCCCACCAATTAAATACATATATGGATTTGTTTAGTTCCAATAAATTAGCAGTTCAGCAAACGTTACCGATAGATGCAAAACCGGACTTGTTCGAATGAACACTTCAATGCGGTTTGGCATGACCGCAGTCCAGTGACTGGAACAAGTAGAAGATAAACAATATATACATATATAAGTATTCAGAGAGTGAGAGAGTTGAGGTGACTGAAAGAGTGACAAGAAAAATTTAGAAAAGCACTTTAAGAAAACCTATTTACAATTACATAACTGGTTTCATATTGTTTATGATTTTCAAAAGCAGTGTAATATGAAGTATCGTGGGGCTATACCCCATTTCTCTAAACTAAATTTGTAGTGTGTGTTTATCACAGATTTGCTTGTTTGACACTTTCTGTTTTTCTTTTATCAACGATTTCGTTGAAAATTTCCAAACAACGCGTTATGTTTTAAAATTTCGTTAATTGGTTTGTATCATTCTGACGTCAAACTGTCAGTCACTTTTTCTGTCCAAAGCACAGTCAGTTCTTGGATGACGTCAGTATTCAGTTGGGAAATTATGTTTTCTGGTTTCTACATTTCTGGGTTTTTTTTTTTCTTTTTGAGGTGGTTTAATCAAATATTTTATTGAAGATTTCTAAACAACACGTTAAACAGAGACCACTGCATATCTGTCCAATATGTTCTTATAGCTTCTCTCCCTCTAGTTGTGAGGTCCTTGATTTTCTGCTAAGTAATGTGATGGCCTAAATGGTTTCTGAGCTTGCTTGCGACTACATCGGTACTGAAAACAATTAACGAAGGCATGGTACATTCTACTAAGCGATACTTGTTTGTAGTGATGGTTATGTTTTTTTCTTTATGGTTGTATACGTATTTCGCTCCATTACATATAATCAGTGCAACCGGTAACTGTAGTCGTGTTTTTAAAATTATGTTAATATAATTCTATCAATTTCAAAATATTAAAGATATTTGTAGCCATGTGAAGATTGAGAGAGAAAAGGCTAATGGAGAAAACGGAGTCAGTAAAGGGGAATTTGATGATGGAGTAAAGCTTTGAAAAGCAAGTTTCTTTTTGCCGTATATAGTAGTTAACTAAAACGTTTGGTTTGAGTAGATGTTGTGTTTCAAATTCCACTCTAATCTAATTTGATTTTTCATAACAGAAAATAAATTTCAGAAATTTACCAACTTGCATTTATGATCGAGAGGAATAAAACAAACAACCTAATAGTTGAGGAATAAATTTTAGCTTTGCTCTGAATCAGTCTATTCACGCGTGAAGATATTCGTGACCATTACAAACTAATGCTGAACGGACTGTAAGAACGATGGAGCCAACTTTATCAGCGGGATCGAATTTCACAATAAGAGCACGAATAGACTCCTACGCGAAAGACGAAACAAAAAATAAAATAAAATAGGAGTTTAATATGGTAAAACGAATAAATTCAGTATATTAATTCACAACTTTACTGTTTTGCACTCGAAATTAATCTGATTTCTTAGAGTAGTATAAATGGAATTATTTTAAATAAAAAAGAAGAAAATAGCTAAAGAATGGTATACTTCGTTATCATCTTTTCTTTTATTTTGGTGCTTTTCACCTTCAACCTGTCCTATCTCTATAACTATACATGAATACAAATAGCATTATTATTTTGAACTGAACAGATACAAATATATTAATAAGATTTCAAATTCATGACAATAGTTACCAGTTGCACTGCTAATGTACAGAGGGTGAAGACGCGTATCCAAACTCAAGAGATTGAATAAACAATAGATTAAGAACGTCAGTAATTGTTTGTTTTGTAAATTCCATGAAAGAAAATCATGCGTATAAAGCACAGAAAATTACTTAATTCTTCAAACAATTGAATAAAAATCTTCGAGTATGTCGTTTTGATAAGCGATGAGGAGAGTTAAAAAGATGAATCTATATTACGACTATGAATTTAGTAGCTGCGTGTGTGCGTACTTGCATGCCAGCCTAAGTGCGTGCATGTACGTGTGTGTGTGTGTGTGTGTGTGTGATTACATGAACAGGTCGTCAGTGACTAAACCAACACTATATTAAGTCAATCTAGGCAGAAGGGTTGCTCACAAACCAGCAAAATAAAATCAAGGATGAAGCAAGCATAGACTTAGTGACACTCTAGCATTGGTGGAAATAGAAACATTTGAGAAAATAGAAAATGAACGTACCATTGAACTACTTTGGGAACGAGGAATCTCTAGTTCGAATCAGAACATATGATAATATATACTGTTGGTGCCAGGGTAAGTAAACAGTTAAGAGTTATATATTTAAATTGTAATAGAAGACAGAAGTGTGTCACCATCAGTGTTGGTATCACTGATAACATAGCCAAACTCTTTCTGGTTGTTGATGAGATAAGCGGCACCGAACGCAAATGTCCATAACTGTAGTGATATACGCTCACTTTGTAAGTAGCATAAAATTTAAGGTTAAAACAGCCCCGTAAGTCCATAACCAGGAACTGAAGTGAAGGACTGGACTAAGAAAAACAGCAAATTTCATTATTCACGTGAGCATCAAGGAGTATTGAATGCCTCTTTCAAACATTCTATTAAAAAAACTGTCTGTACTAGACACAGAATTATGGCTTAGAACGACAAACAAGAAATGTTCAACTTTATTCGAATTGCGCGAAATCTGTAGTCACTAATAACCTCCTCTATTACGTCGGAAAACATAGACATAAACCGAGTGATAACAGATCTATTAAGAGGAGGGAAATGTATTCGCCTGTGTCAACCCTACAAACTTGCAAAATCATCTAACTCTCAGGAGAGAGCAAACAGGACTGAATCAGGATGTATATAGGAACGATGAAAATATTCGAAACAACGTTTAGCAGCGATGCGAATCTTGAACTGATTAGAAAAGAAAAATAATTATCTAGACATGATAGGCACGAGATAAGACTACATTATGTTCCAAGGTGGTGTAGGCGCAATGGCCCAGAGGTTAGGGCAGCGGACTCGCGGTCATAGGATCGCGGTTTCGATTCCCAGACCGGGCATTGTGAGTGTTTATTGAGCTAAAACACCTAAAGCTCTACGAGGCTCCGTCAGGTGATGGTGGCGAACCCTGCTGTACTCTTTCACCACAACTTTCTCTCACTCTTACTTCCTGTTTCTGTTGTGCCTGTAATTCAAAGGATCAACCTTGTCACACTGTGTCACGCTGAATATCCCCGAGAACTACGTTAACAGTACACGTGTTTGTGGAGTGCTCAGCCACTTACACGTTAATTTCACGAACAGGCTGTTCCGTTGATCGGATCAACTGGAACTCTAGAAGTCATAAGCGATGGAGTGCCAACAATGTTCCAAGGTGTAATGTTTGTCGACATTTCACCCAAGAATAACGTAGTTCACAGGTTTAGAAAAGGCGTAAAAAATAGGCAGATCCATTAAATGACAATTTGATAGTCTAAACGGAATCGAGAAAACTACATACAAAACCCAATCTATACGGAACTGAAAAAGCCACATGTACCAATGGCAAATGCAAACTTTGTGAAGCAAGTGTACCAGAAAATTGCATAACTACGGTGTAAATACATTGCATGAGTAACAAGGGAAGAAACTGAGGGGTACTGCTGCAATTTATATGGCGGGAACGACCAACTATGAGGGTAGGTGGGACAAAAACATCGATGTAACGAAATGAGAGAAAAATTTATAGTTTACCAACAAGCCATGGTCAAATACACCGTAAACACAGAAATTCGTTCTATACTTCCTTGCGATCTAATGTGCAGACAGATCACCGTAGCTGTACAGATAATACACAAAAAAACTAACGCAGACACCACCTTCGTCAGCGAGACTGAGTGAGTGTAAAAGCGTGTGGATATGTATATGTGCGTGCGTTTGTGTGTACTTTCTCTCTTTTACTTGTTTCAAGTCGAACAAATTAACTCCAGGACTTATTTTTTAAAGCCTAGCACTTATTCCCTCAAGCCCTTTACCGAACCGTTAAGTTACGGGGACATAAACATGCCATCACTGGTTGTCAAGCGGTGGTGGTAAGGGACAAATGCAGGTACAAACACGGGCGCGCGCACACACATGCACACACAGAGGTATATACATATTTTCATACGACAGTTTCCGTCCACCGAATCCACTCGCGAGAGCTTTGGTCGGCCCGAAGCCATAGTAGAAGACACTTGCACAATGTGTCACGCAGTGAGACTGAACCCGGAACCATGTGGTTAAAAACGAAAACAACCTCAACCTTCTCAACAGCAAAATGGAAAGTGCAATAAAAACAGTAAACATTAAGAAAAGCAACAAAAGTGTGTGTGTGTGTGTGTGTGTGTGTGTGTGTGTGTGTGTGTGTGTGTGTGTG
>NC_068982.1:120111403-120112678 GCF_001194135.2 Octopus bimaculoides
GTGTGTGTGTGTGTGTGTGTGTGTGTGTGTGTGTGTGTGTACGACGGGCTTCTTTCAGTTTCCATCTACCAAATCCACTCACAAATCTTTGGTCGGCCAGGATCGAAGCTAAAGCTGAAGAGACTTACTCAAAGTGCCGCACAGTGGCACTGAACCCAAGATCGCATGAATAGGAAGCAAGCTTCTTAAACACACAGCCACACCAGCGCCTATAATTCTGCATTTTATTTCAGATCTGTTTCGGAAAGTTGCATCTCGTCAGAGTGTTTTTGCCATTCTTCATCGGTTAGTTAAAGGAGTTTGAATCTAAATTGCTTCAAATAGCAGTAGCTTATCAGTCAATAATATTAACATTTGCATATGATTCATTAGTCGACGACGTTGTTAATTAAATCATTTACATTTGCCCAGAACCTCAGCACTTACACATTCGCACATACACACACGCAAACACACACACGCTCACTCTACACACGTACATACACCCTACAGGTTGTAGTGTATGTACACTGCATAATATGATCCTACTTATACCGAAGATAAGTAGGAAGAGGGAATCGTTTTTGATTACATAACTTGGTACACAGGCCAGTTCGATCAAGTTCGATTTCTGGCTAAACAGCAACAATAACAACAACAACAAAGAAACAAGCAAATAAACAAACAAAATATTTGAATATAAAACTTTCAACAAGCGAAACCGTGATATACACCTCTATATATTCACTTTGAACTCTTTTACTCTTTTACTTGTTTCAGTCATTTGACTGCGGCCATGCTGGAGCACCGCCTTTTAGTCGAACAAATCGACGCCAGGACTTATTCTTTGTAAGCCTAGTACTTATTCTATCGGTTTCCTTTTGCTGAACCGCCAGTGTTACGCGGACGTAATCACTCCAGCATCGATTGTCAAGCAATGTTGGGGGGGGACAAACACAGACACACAAGCATATGCACAGACATACATATATACGACAGCCTTCTTTCAGTTTCCGTCTACCAAATCCACTCACAAGGCTTTGGTCGGCCCGAGGCTATAGTAGAAGACACTTGCCCAAGGTGCCACGCAGTGGGACTGAGCCCGGAACCATGTGGTTCGTAAGCAAGCTACTTACCACACAGCCACTCCTACAATATATTTTCAGAAAAGTTAGGGGATATGATATACTATTTCACGATTATATTTACATTTTCACATGCAAAATCATGTTTTGACAGGTTGAGCCTGTGGCAGTGGAGACCATATCCCTACTCACCGCTATCCGAGCGGAGATG
>NC_068982.1:120112991-120116664 GCF_001194135.2 Octopus bimaculoides
TATATATATATATATATATATATATATATATGTTTTGGATAATAAAATAAATGGTGTTTTGGAGAATTTATCGCAATTGCTTCCTCCAGAGTCATGTCCCAATGATGATCATATTCGTCGCAAAAAATGGTACGATATGCTGATCTACGACCTCTAGGAGTAAAGTTGAAAAAGTGTGACACACTGACACACTGACACTCACATTTATCATATTATATTAAGGCAGCGAGCTGGCAGAATCGTTTGCATGCCGGGCGAAATTAAGTACCAGTTGCGTTCTGGAGTCGATCTAATCGACTGGCTCCCTCCCACAAAATGTCGGGCCTTGTGCAAAGAGTAGAAAAGATTCGAGGTCGACTTTGCCTTTCATCCTTTCGGGGTCGATAAAATTAGTACCAGTTACGTACTGGGGTCGATGTGATCGACTTAATCCTTTCCTCCAAAATTTGAAGCCTTGTGCTTCCAGTAGAAAGGATTTATTAAAGCTGAGATAGTGTGACATACTGACATTCACATTTATTATATAAGATATGTTTAGTTTTGAAGAAACTTTATTTCAATTAAAATGTATTTTATGTATATGCGTATGTGTGTATTAAAGAAAACAAAAGATAAAACAATAATCATAGCGTTCAGTATGTAGGCGACAAGAATTAGTCAAAGTGACATCGTCTCTCTTTTTCTCTCACATACGCACTCTTTCTCTCTCTCTTTTAATAAAACATCATCAACTCTCCCTAAATTTCTTTGTCTCTCTTTCTCTCTCTCTTCCCCCCTCTCTCTCTCTCTCTCTCACTGTCTACCACTGCCCTCACCGTCTCTATGCCTAGTATTACTCTTACCCCATCAGGAGTGTTACTGAATAATGAGAGAGTAGGTGTCTACGTGTGACACACTGACACACAGAAATTAGCTTTTCGCATTTGTTATATATATATATATATATATATATATACATATAACAAATAAATATTATTGAACATTTATGGTGCATTTTAGAAAAGCAATTAAGGAGTCGATATTCTCCACCATCATGACTACAAGAGCTGGAGACTGTTTTAGCTGAGGAATGGATAAAAATTCATTTGGAAACAATTCAAACTTTGTACGAGCCATACCTCATAGAACTGAAGCTGTAATTACTGTCAAAGGCGGTCCTACCCCATATTAAAAAAATAAAATTTGTTAGAAACTTTAAGATGTTTCCTTTATTTTGTCCAACCCCTGTATATTATATGTGTATGTGCGTGCATCTACATGTGCGTGTGTGCGAGTGAGTGTGCATGCATGTATGTATCTACATATATGTAGGTGTGAGCTTTTTATGCGTGTGATTGTCCCCCACAACCGCTCGACAACCGGTGTGGGGTTGTCTACGTCCCAATGACTTAACGGTTAAGCAACAGCCACCGATAGAATGAACAGGAAGCATTATTAAAGTAACTCTAGTGGTGGGGGAGCAATTTGTTCGACTAAACTCTTCAAGTTTCTGCCCCAGCTTGGCCAGAGTCTGATTCTTTAAACAAGTAAAAGATAAAATAAACTTGAGCAGTCAGATTTGGGAATATCTTTAATTATAAGGAATATACATTATGACAACCATTTCATTAATCATGATCATGAATTTACTGAGTCGGTCAATAAAGAGGACCATATCAAGGCGGCGAACGGCCAGAAACGTTAGCGCGACGGGTGAAATGCTTAGCGGTATTTCGTCTGCCGTTACGTTCTGAGTTCAAATTCCGCCGAGGTCGACTTTGCTTTTCATCCTTACGGGGTCGATAAATTAAATGCCAGTTACGCACTGGGGTCGATGTAATCGACTTAATCCCTTTGTCTGTCCTTGTTTGTCCCCTCTATGTTTAGCCTCTAGTGGGCAATAAAGAAATAAGAAACGTTAACACGCCGGGCGAAATGCTTAGCGGTATTTCGTCTGTCTTTACGTTCTGAGTTCAAATCCCGCCGAGGTCGACTTTGCCTTTCATCCTTTCGGGGTCGATAAATTAAGTACCAGATGCGTATTGGCCCCTCCTCAAAAATTTCGGGCCTTGGGCCTAGAGTAGAAAAGAATATAGAAGAGTTTATATTAGATTCAAAAATAATAACTGCTTCTCAACAGGGGACATAACTCTATCTAAACTCTGAATTAGTGCATACATTCGTGCGTGCGTGTGTGCGTGCGTGAGTGCGTGAGTTCCTGCGTCCGTGCGTGCGTGCGTGCCTGCCTGCCTGCCTGCCTGCCTGCCTGCCTGCTTGCCTGTCTGCCTGCGTGTATAATGCCTAAATTATTGGAAGGTGAGATATGTATTTCCCAGTATGACAGGAAAATATTGGATTTTGGATACGAAGACTTTGTACGATTGTCTATGGAAATAAAAGTTAGTTCAGTAAGTCGTTCAAGAGTAGCCTCCCTTGAGACGATTCACAATTAATTTTTGGTATTTTATTCAGTTTTCTTAGCGTGGATTTCCGCCAGTCAACTGCTTTTATTATTTTATTGATAGCACTGAGAAACATTTCCGAAAAAGTTTTTAGTTGTCTTACTTGTTACTATTACTTCTTCCTAATTTGATGGTACTGGATCAGAAATGCCCTCAGAAATTTTCTATTGTGTCAAGTCTTTTGTTAAATAGGAATTCACTTTTTATCAAAACATGTCAATTTTGACATTAAATGCAGTACTGAAATAAGAAACTAGCAGAAACCAAATAGTACTTCTTATTGTTTAACAAATATATTATACAAACTGTTTAATTGCACATCTTAGAGATATTTCTGTCAAACTGGAGTTTCGGGAAGTGAACTTCCTCTTTGCTGCTGTATTCCACCTGCCTTGATACATTGCCTCCATGGTCGCAATAACTTAATGGAATCTTTCTCCTTGCTTACTACTTCTTGCAAAGCAATTTTCAGAGAAGTAGTCCATATGACTGTGAAGGATATCTACTATTACACTCATATTACAGCCCATTCCTCGAAAACTGGTTAACTGGGTCTGCACAAGTACTTCATAATTTGATCCTTAAGGTATTTTTCGTTGTTGTTGTTGTTGCTGTTGTTGTTGTTGTTGTTGCTGTTGTTGTTGTTTAGGTCACTGAATGATAATAATAATAATAATAATAATAATAATAATAAGAAGAAGAAGAAGAAGAAGAAGAAGAAGAAGAAGAAGAAGAAGAAGAAGAAGAAGAAGAAAAATAGTGGTTAAGAGCGCGGACTACTAACCCCAAGATTCCGAGTTCGATTCCAGGCAATGACCTGGATAATAATAATAATAATAACAACAACAACAACAACAACAACAATAATAATATTAATAATAATATTAGATGCAGTACCAGGCAGTAGCTCTCATGGCTTCTGATCTTAATTGATTGGAAGTGTTATCATGTACATTGTTTTGTTGTGGTATAAAAGATGGGCTACAGCAAATATTCTGCTCAATACTACAGATTTGCTTGTCAGTTGTTTGACCTTAACCAGTTGAGCATGTCCCTTGGTGGCTGACGATATGTGCATCTCTGATCATGAGCAGAAGTAGTGGGGGAGCATCATAGTCATGTGCTGAGAGGAATTTTTGGGGGTTTGAATAATTCACCTTTGGAAACATGGGTGTTTTACTCAACATCCTTAAACAAACCTTATTCAGGGACCTTTTGAGCGGGATGGGCTA
>NC_068982.1:120116736-120123048 GCF_001194135.2 Octopus bimaculoides
GCATGTGCCTGGTGTACCCTTATCAGATGGGTAGTCATGATGGGTATAATGGGCTTCGTATATTTTACCCCAGTGTCACTTTGATGGCATGCCCTGCTCTCACTCAATAATAATAATAATAATAATAATAATAATAATAATAATAATAATAATAAGAAGAAGAAGAAGAAGAAGAAGAAGAAGAAGAAGAAGAAGAAGAAGAAGAAGAAGAACAACAACAACAACAACAACAACAACAACAACAACAACAACAACAACAACAACATCGAAAAATACCTTAGGAATGAGAGCCAGGTTCGAAATTTCCCCCAAGACACCTGGAGGGTATATCAGCCGAAACGTTGAGTTAAAAACAAACAAGATGAGAACAAATATCCGTCAAATGTAAATAATGTAAATAATGTACATAATTCCTCATCTCTTAAATATAGAACTGTATTATCTAATTTCTCTTAGGATCGTGACATTTAAAGCAGGTTAAATTGAAAATAGTGAAAGTTGCTCAAGGTCGATGGTTTTTATTTACTGAAGGTACTTCAATAAAGACTTTTATTTTCACGTTTTATAATTGCATTTAATTTAAATGATATTGAAAAACTATGCTTTCAAAGTTACGTCAAGCTTTATACGTAGGTCTGCATTTGATGAAGCCAAGTCTATCCTTTAAAATATTGTGAATACCGGAAATGTTGAAAAAGAACATTTGAGTTTGCAAAGAATTTTGACGTGATAGAGAAAAATAGATTTCATTTTTGAAATAAGCACCTCATAATTACTAGAAAACATATCTCCAACACCAGACGAAAAAAGCATGTCCCCGAGGGTAATTCCTTGTTGACTTGAGGCACGTATATTATCTTCTGAGTATCAGAAGCGCCGGTCACCCTGAGTAGGTCGCCAAACACTTGCTCCGCTGACCTTAGAAATTTTAGCGTGAACGTTCCACTAAAACTATCGTCCAACTGATAGAGAACTGGTGAGTGTCTGATAACGTTGCACATACCAAAAATCGAACTGTGACCTACTCTGGATCCACGATTGCAGCTCTTTCAAAAAGACGACCTATGAAAGAATTTGTTTCATAACAAGCAATCGCTTCTAATCTTTAGAAATCTCTGTAAATGTTGCTGTCTCAGCAGATATCAACGTATCATTAGCCACAACATACCAAGCCGCCACACGAGAAGCACTCGCGGTGGATATTCCTTCAGCTACGCGTGAGGGCCAATCCTCCCACGGAAAGCAAAAATTAAGACACTCAAGACAACTTAACTACTGCCTAAACCGAGCTGAACCATGCCACGACAGTCGTGCAATGGCATATTGCATATTTTCATCACTTTTCTTTGGCCTTTCAAGTATTGCTTCCTCACAACGCTTTTCTAAGTTTTACCATTCTGCCCGTAAATTTCTTCCAGTTAATATTCACGCAGAGATTTGAACCAAATCTGCCCTCAATCACCAAGTATTGCACCATCGATACAGTAACAGATTTCTTTTCCTGATGCCTAGTTCCAGGCCTACCGATCTGTCCTGGTTGCTATGCGTAATTTGTATTAGGTCAGATTTCTTAAGTATCGCACCAAACACTTCAATTTCCTTTGCATCCCACACCATAACCGTATGGTCATCCGTCTGTGCCAACACGACCCTACTTTGATTTCACCCGTGTCTACTAAGGTCTTTCAAAGATCAGGTATAGAACGAACCCTTTCCACGATGTATCATACAGACGATATATCAGACCTGCTCGGGAATCGCACAGGTTCGTAAGCACCGAGCTCACAAAGTTTTGCCTTTAAATTTACCCTAATCCATCTTTCATAAAATTTATTGAAAGTTAGATTTTTATAGCGGTGACAGTAACAACAGACATATTTTGGACATAATGAACATCGTCAGCGTGAGCATGAACCCGCTGATCAGATTTTAGAAGGAGGCGATAATAATTTCTATAACAATAAACGAAAGCTAACGAAGAAAAGCAACTCCAGCGCGTGTGCGCGCGCGCGTTAACAATGCATCGTTAAACAATCGTTACATTTCCATGTTGGTACAAATGTAAACAGGTATCTTGTCATGAAAGCCGAAAATAAAATAGTAAGGGACGTAACTCATAATTTGTTTAATTGCTTATTGACCTTGAACCGTCTATTCTCAGAACACACATGTTCACAAATCAATATTCTTTCAAATCACATGAATTCAACTTTTTTTGTTTTGTTTCCTTTTGTTTTTCTTTTCTTTTTTTTTTTTGTTACAGACACATAAACTAATGGTTCCTACCAAATTTCTGATACTAATTTCAGATCTAACATCTAAATTTCTCTATCACGTTCAGATTTTGTGTAACCGAAGACTTCTATTTTCCGTCTTTTCTCACCCGCTTCTATGACGAAAGCCGTTTAAGCTACTTTTTGTGCCACTTTTATGTTAAGCATACTTAAATAATTAGTGAACAGGGATATCTTAACTCCTTTCTCTGGTTTAATTCAGACAGCGGAATTCTGCTGGCGGAGTTACCACTCCTGAACCCAACCATCCATCCAAAACATGTTAGTATTTTGTTGTTACTACCGATAAACAACTTCTTGTTCTTAAGTGAAATTTGTTTTTTTTTTCCTCTTCCTTTGTCGCTTGTAGAATGACGAACTCTCCTTCTACATGAACCAACAATACAACAGTAATCTCACATCATATTTGGCTTGAAATTACTTTGGTATCTGTTTTCCATAAATGAAATGTCATAATCGTCACTCACAGCTTGGCTGGGAAGAAGTCAAGATGAGATTTTAAAAATACATTTTCAAAGATATTCCTCATCTCATTTTTTCATAAGATTTAAGCATGTTTTCTGAGTTCACAGTGGTTTTCAGCTTTGTGGTTTCCTAGAAAATCTCTGACAACTTCAACAAAAGGTGTTCCTAGTTCATTCTCATTTAGAATTCATGGAAACGATGAGTCGTGGATGACACTGCTGATCTGTGATCCAGTGAAAGCTCCAGCTTCTAGCTTAGCATCTGTCAATATCTCTTTGAATTTATCCTTTAAATATTGGAAACCACTACCTTGATGATCCATACCTTCACGTAATTTTCACACAGACACAAAAAGCACATGTGCTCTATGTAGTTCAGCTGTAATTCAAGAAGAAATGGTACAACTTTAAGGTCACCATAAATATTACATAAGTGGTCCTTATATTTGATGAGTTTTAGCAGCAGCTCCATCGATTCATAAGTCTCGTTAAATCCTGTGACATGTGCTACAGGTATTGAAGGTTTTTCATTGCCGTTGTGCAGTGATACAGTTTTAAGTCTAGCTTTACTCGAGTCAATGAACAGTCTCCATTCTAGATCATATAGAAAGCCGATCCTTTCTTTCAGGTCATTGATATAGTGGTAGGAACAAACGTTTTACTCCGCTAAGTAAAATGATGAAAACTGGAGATGCCAATGACGGAAATGAGAAACTTTAGTGTTTGGCAGAAGAAGAATTCATTCTTGAAGTCTGGAACCAAGCAACTCTGGTTTTTCTTTGGTAATTCCAAATCGCACACTAAGTCATTTAACATCCAGTTGACTTTTAAAATGTGGGAAATTAGTGGCATCTGGAACATATCCGTCATCTTTCCATATTTCTATATCAGATGAAACTGCTGTCTTCAACAACCGCTCACCTTGACTGTCACGTAGGGACTGACCGTTGAGCCGTTACAATACTTTCGACTCAGTGTTCCCAACTCGGTATAAATTTTATTGATCAAAATTGTTAGAATTTGTATATAGTTGGCAAACAAAAATTGCTTTAACCTTGAAAAGCAAGTTTCATATTTCTGGCATTAAGAAGACACTTAAAACCAAAATCTAGACGTGATATGAAATTTTACAAAGTGATTTGCATTTTACACAAAATTCTAGACGTGATAGAAAAATTTAATTATAGATTTGAAATCAGCATACCGAAATTAGCTCGGAACACGTATTTGGTCTTCTGTAACAAAATCTTTGTTGCCTAGTGTTATACAAGTATGCCGTAATAGAAGATTATATTTATATATTTGGCAGGCTTTCAATGAGCTGATTTACAATTACAATAGTTTAGATGTTCTTAATATGATTTAGCTATAAACATATGGCTATATTATATTCGAGCTGATGTAATAACTTCACTCGGAGGACGAAGAGATTTTTATTTCTTACTTCTTTTTTTGTTTGGTAGTTTTTGTCTTTTTTTGTAGTTTTCCTCTTTTTTTTTATTTTCGTCTTTGGGGTGGGATTAATTTTACAAAATCATGGACATGCGTGTGATATTTCGTCTACAAAACCAAGGACTTTACACAGTTCGCTATTTTGTAATACAGTTACACGATTGCTCCAACTACTATAAAATTAAATAGAAACGAAATCTCTTTGTTCATATTACTCTGTTACATTTTGAGCAGATATTTCTGTCTTCGCGGTCAAAGTTGACCGGCGGCGCTGCTTGGGGTGGAAGATACAGCAATTATGTACATGCGATGGAATACACATCGTAGTCTAAGAAAATAACAAACTGCTTTCTATTAAACTTTCTGGACATGACGATTCTATGTGGAATCGAATATCACATCGCACTCGAACTAACATTATACGATTCGTGTAATGTAATAAAATAAATATTTTTTAATCATTGGAGATTAAATTTGCCTTTTCTGAGTTTGTTTTCGTTTCTGGTTTCAAATTTCCTTTCGTTTCTCCCCAACATTTAGTTCTTTGGAATATGATAGCTCTTTTTTATTTTATTGTATTTATATTTTTTCAATTTTATGTTGATCGTAATACACGCATATTTATATGCGTAACAAAAAAAAATCTAAACAACCCTTTTTATATCCAGCTAAAAATGATAATACAATTTATGATTCCAATTACAATGTATTTGAATTCTAAATAATGCTTTTGTAATTCATTTTAGCGCTCTCTCCTCCGTCTCTCCCTCCCTCCGTCTCTCCCTCCCTCCGTCTCTCCCTCCCTCCCTCTCTCCCTCCCTCTCTCTCTCCCTCCCTCTCTCACTCTGCCCACCTTCCTTCCTTTACTCTCCTCTCTTTCTCTTCCTGTTTTTCTGTCCCCTATTTTCTCTTTCTCCTCCCTCTCTCTTCTCTTTCTCGTCCCCTCTCACTCTACCTTGTATCTCTCTTTTCGGTTATCTCCCTCCAAATACAACAAGGATCAAAAGAATCTCTCTATACATATTTCATATTCATCTCTCTCTCTCTCTCTCTCTCTCTCTCTCTCTCTCTCTCTCTCCAGCTTTCATCCTCAGCAATTACTCCTCACTTTTCTTTTTTCCTGTATTTTTCTGCACCATCACACTAGCTTCCATTGACTTTCGTTACCATGACAATTTTGTTATAACAAGTTTAATTTTGAAGAAACGCAGCAGTTTGTTTCTGCTTATACAAAGTGACGATAGCATAACAATGGACTTTCATAGTTTACTAGTTTATAACTTTCGATTTTTCTTATAAAATGATATTTCACAATTTATTTATTTATTCATTTATTTAATTATGTCGGTCTTTGATACAAAATTTCAGTATGTATTTCACTATTTCTTTTTTTTGCTTTTTTTTTTGCTTTTTTTAAGTTTATTTCCATATTTCAATATTTCATAAGTTTCGATCTTTCTTCAATGATTACGAAAGAATACGTTAAACACTGCATTACAGAAACGTTTTATACAGAAATTTGTTTATTTCTTGAACCGAAACACAACATACTTTTGATTATTTCATACATAATTATCTTTGCTCTTATTTTTATATCATAGATTCAGTTAAAGGACTGAATATAAAGTAGTTTGTTTTTGTTTTGTTTTACTTTTGGGTTTTTTTTTGGGGGGGCATGTTGTGAATATGCACATCATCTAATAATATTTAGCCAGCATGCCTTCATTCAAAACTACTTTTTTTGGCATGAATAAGTTGATGAAGAATGGAGGCGCAATGGCCAAGTGGTTAGGGCAGCGGACTCGCGGTCGGAGGATCGCGGTTTCGATTCCCAGACCAAGCGTTGTGTGTATTTATTGAGCGAAAACACTTAAACTTCCACGAGGCTCCGGCAGGGGGTCGTGGCGACCCCTGTTTTACTCTTTCGCCCCAACTCTTTCTTCCTGTTTCTTGAGTAACGCTGCGATGGACTGGCGTCCCGTCCAGCTGGGGTGAGGGAAACACATACGCCATAGAAGCCGGGAAACCGGGCCCATGAGCCTGGCTAGGTTTTAAAAGGGCGGAATAAGATGATGTTGATGGAGACACTTTTTGCTCGTCAT
>NC_068982.1:120124274-120125247 GCF_001194135.2 Octopus bimaculoides
ATAGCCTCGGGCCGACCAAAGCCTTGTGAGTGGATTTGATAGACGGAAACTGAAAGAAGACCGTCGTATATATGTATATTTATATATATATATATATATATGTATGTGTGTTTGTGTGTCTGTGTTTTTTCCCCCAACATCGCTTGACAACCGATGCTGGTGTGTTTGCGTCCCCGTAACTGAGCGCTTCGGCAAAATATACCAATAGAATAAGTTCTAGGCTTACAAAGAATAAGTCCTGGGGTCGATTTGCTCGACTAAAGGCGGTGCTCCAGCATGGCCGCAGTCAAATGACTGAAACAAGTAAAAGAGTAAAAGAGAGTAAAGAGTAATATTTTCAGAGGAAAAAGTGATTTAAGGGAGATTTGGCTATCATTTCTAGCACATCCTAAGACAACCCTCCTCGTTTCTTTCTCACCGTCGAATGTTTTGAAATTTTTCAATATTTTTCTTCCCATAAATACATTTATATGCTATAAAAAATGTGAAAAATTATGATAATTTTGCAACTTCACTCCATGGCCCCGATTGTTTCTGTTTATAATCTAAAACATTGAAGAGCCTGAGAAAGTCATTACTGGCATTTATCGACAGTGATTTTAAAAAATGGCGATGTAAACGATAATTCAATTTTAATAGCATGCTTTTCAGTTAGAAAATGTTTTTTTTTTCTTTCGCACACACGCCTTCGCTTGATTGAGGTGGGGGGTAAAAATTTGAATTACAATTTTTTGTTGTTGTTGTTGCCTATATCCCACCAATGGACCACGCGTGCGTTACTTAGGCATCATCATTCTATAAAATGTGTTTAATGGGAGAAAAATATTGAAAACAAACATCAATACATGCGAGGATGTGTGAGTGAAAACGGAGGGTAGTTTGGGATGTGCTAGAAACAACAGCCAAATATCTCTTGAATCCTACACCTTTTCCTTTGAAAATACTTCAATTTTTTTTTTTTTTTTTTTTTTTT
>NC_068982.1:120125645-120126316 GCF_001194135.2 Octopus bimaculoides
CTATATATCTATATATATATGTGACTTATATGTAAGTATATATTTATCTAAATCTTGTACGACTGTATTCTTTCTTTCTATCAGCCCTTTCACGCTTATTCATTCATTCCACTCTTCGTTCTTTCGTTCCCTCTCTTTCACACTTCCCTGCCTTCTTTTCCTCCTCACTTTCCCTCCTCTTTTCACTTCACTATGTCATTTTTTTCTCGCCTCTCCTTAATTCTTCTGTCACTCTACCTCTACCGCTCTCTCTTCTCTCCCCGCGTGACCGGTGTTCGGCCAAGTCTGATCTTTCTTTCTTGCTTCGACCGTCGTCCATGCAACATCCATATTCCTCCTTGTGCCTGTGAAATCTTGTATCCCTGCTGTAAGGCTTTATTTCAATACACGCCAGCTTAATTCATCCTTCGTCGAAAAATACCTGTTGTTATGTCTTGTTATTTGTATTTGTGCAACATTCTCCGTTTTTTACCGTCCTTGTTTTCGTATACATTCGTTGCTTTCTTCCAAAGAATCTAATGCTCTTAGCTTAGTTTTTCCGTGGAGCTGGCCAGATTAGAGTAATCTCGAGTATAACCAGCCGAAATTGCAAAAATAATCTGGAACTCGACTGAGGAAAGAAAACTCCGAATGACCCGTCCTTGCTTTCTTTGTATCGTGTATCTGGATGT
>NC_068982.1:120126640-120129150 GCF_001194135.2 Octopus bimaculoides
ATATATATATGTATGTATATATATATATATATATATATATATATGAATGATGAGATATGATATGATACCTAATAATTCTGTTGATTAATTGTTGTCAAGGTTACAACTGAATCATATAGATAAACATTTTACCAGATTATGACTGGGGATAATTTCCAAAAAGAAAGTCCCTGAAATGCATTAGCCCACTTATACTTTCCCCATCCGGAAGACATAAAATTGGTTATTTCTAGACATAATATCAGTCTGTTTCTGTTCACTGTGAAATTAAGATATCGTCTTGTTAGAGAAGACCACCCCCTTTCAAGACCAGAGTAAACATGAAAATAATAGACAGAATAAACAAAATAATATAAAAGGATAGCAAATTAAATTTTCACAGCATGACTCACGATTGTGCATGATACATATAATGATGTTTTGAAGTTTAAATATGTCGGTTTGGAAATTTTACACAATACCATCATCATCATCAATCTCACCCTCCTCATCATCATCATCATCATCAACAACAACAACAACAGCAACATACGACACATTCTGTCAGCGAAGAAAACAAACTATATTTAATGAGTGAAAGTGATGTTTGGAGTGACACAAAATGGACCGTGTTAATATTTTCACCAGACTTCCTCACTAGCAAAGAAAAGTTTTGCAGCATGAAAACGCTACCTCTCCTGAGCGAATAAAGATGGTGGATCAAATATCTCTATAACTTTGTAAACACAACAGTCTACTTTAGACCTTCACAGAAGCAACTGCATATATTGCTGGCTGACCGATACTCCAACATATAGTACCATATGCCTTGTTTTCCAAAACGGCAGAGCGTAAAAAGAAAACAGACCGAGCTGTTTCGCCATTGGGTTTTCCCACAGACTAATGTCATATTACATAAGACAAGCAAAATATAAATCACAATAAATACATTTCGATGACGTTGACCATTGTTTTACGGAAGTTTTTGTGCAAGAGTGGACGCCAAAATGAACAGAAACTGAATTTATTAGAATGAAATCTTCATGGATATGTAGCTCCAAAAAGCACAGGACTATTCTGAAGCTGTACCCCGTCGTGGATGAGAAAGAAAATGTTGAAATACCAACTGATAGACATGTGAAAACAAGAACCGTTCACGAGATTTTTACCTGGAAGAAACTGAAGATTAAAAAGAAGACGGTGCCAGATACATCTACAGCAAATTCCACTCCACGGCGAAAAAGATATATGTGTATCGCAAAGGTGAGGAGGAACTTATGCGCACGAGACGACACGTACCTCACGTACCTCGTTTGAAATGCTAGCTATGTCCTTATAAGATGATGGAAGATCTAACATTAGATCGATGAGATGGTGTGATAATTTAAGAGATAGAGAACAAGAGCTGAAAAACACTCGGGTGATAGGTTACATTAGTAATGAATCATCATCAATAACTAAAAACGAAGTCAGCTCACAAGGAAGTGAATTTTACTTGTCGCATCCAACACAGAAACTTCTTATAAATACTTTCAGTGAGGCGCATGGCTCAGTGGTAAGAGCGTTGAACTTACGACCTTGAGGTTGTGAGTTCGAATCCCGGACCGAGCTGTGAGTTGTGTTCTTGAGCAAGACACTTTATTTTACGTTGCTCCAGTTCACTCAGCTGTAGAAATGAGTTGTGATATCACTGGTGCCAAGCTGTATCGGCCTTTGCCTTTCCCTTAGATGACATCGGTGACCTGGAGAGATATGCATGGGTGACTGCTGGTCTTCCATAAACAACCTTGCCCGGACTTGAGCCTCGGAGGGTAACTTTCTAGGTGCAATCCCATGGTCATTCGTGACCCAAAGGAGTCTCTACTTTCGGGTGCTCTAGATTATAAGAAGATGACAAACGGACAGAATTGTGGTATGCACAGACCCAACTGAGGTGACGGTTTCGCACTCATATGGTGAATGGTTTAGTTTTTATTGCTTCCTTTTTATATAATTATGTCCTGAAATTTTATTAGATGCTTACACACTCACGCGTGCGCACACAAGCTCATACAAACACACATGCAGACACACGCAAACGCACATACCCACACACACACTCATATACAGGGAGCATGTATAAGACTGTTCTTACCGATGTGTGCTTGTGTGTTCGTTGATATGTGTATGTGTATGCTGTGTACGAGTGTAATAAACGAAAGATCTTTTTGGTAACTCAAAACCAAATCCTATGGATGACGTATGTCGTAATCAGCGGGTGGTAGAAACATCTACTCACATACTTTGCAATTAGCGTATACGTACTAGCACGCTATATTTAAGATAGCGTTACAGCACTAGTGTATGTGAACGTATGTGTGTGTGTGTAATTTGTGGTCTTGTGAGTAAATCTAAACATAAAGAAAAGTATTGTGCAAATTCAATTTTCCCAGCATTCTCACACATTATAGGAGGAAGCAAATTCACGTTATACTTTCACGTTTTCCTTGATATGTGTGTGTGTGTGTGTGTGTGTGTGTGTGTGTGTGTGT
>NC_068982.1:120129326-120134651 GCF_001194135.2 Octopus bimaculoides
GGGAGGGCGGGATGGATGGATGGATGGATGGATGGATATATGTATACATATACTTGTGTGTGTGCGTGTTGTATGTGTGTGCTTGCATGTGTGTATACGTATGTATCTGTTGTTTCTTTTCCACCACCTTCTTTTCCACCAAGTCTATCTTTCCTTCTCTCACTCCCTCTACCTAATTATCTGCTTGAAAGCTGTTCAATTAAATACTTTGTCAATTTTCTATATTAATGCTACATCAATCCTTAACTATTCCACTGTTTTTTCTGCTCTGCCAACAATAAATACGATAATTTCAGGACGTTAAATTTTCTTCAAATATTTTCTCCTTCGATTGAATGCCTCGATGAACTGCTTTCAAACGTCTTTCACAATTCATGGTTTGCTAATACCAGTCTTAGTGTTACTTTTTCTTATTTTTAATTTGTTCCATTTATATCGTTATTTCAGAAGTAATTATTTTTGTCGTAGCTGTTGTGTAGCCCTGTATTAGCTCTGATCGCAAAGACTTACGATGAAAAACGTTCCAGCTAAGACTATCCCATCATATTTTCAGACAACGCATCCACAAATACATTATCTAGTGCTTTTTTCCTTTTAAAGATGGTAAGATGTGATTTATGGAAGATTAGGCTGCTATTTTTACAAGTTTGAGAGGCCACGTTGGGATCCTTTGTTTTCCATTAGCGTGAGAAATGCCATCGATCTAATTTTGATTTCCAAGATATAGTTTCAAATCCCAGTTGCATCCATTTCATTTTATTTTTAAGATTTAGCTCTTTAAAAAAGCATGAATATTACAGATACTCTTTTACTCTTTTACTTGTTTCAGTCATTTGACTGCGGCCATGCTGGAGCACCGCCTTTAGTCGAGCAAATCGACCTCAGGACTTATCCTTTGGAAGCCTAGTACTTATTCTATTGGTATCTTTTGCCGAACCACTAGGTTACGGGGACGTAAACACACCAGCATCGATTGTCAAGCGACGGTGGGGGGGACAAACACAGACACACAAATACACACACATATATATACACATATATACGACGGGCTTCTTTCAGTTTCCGTCTACCAAATCCACTCACAAGGCTTTGGTCGGCCCGAGGCTATAGTAGAAGACACTTGCCCAAGGTGCCACGCAATGGGACTGAACTCGGAACCATGTGGTTGGTAAGCAAGCTACTTACCACACAGCCACTCCTGCGCCTATTTATTCCTTTAATAAAAAAATATATCGTCATCAAAAGTGATCTATATTCCTTTGATTTCGGCGAACTACTTCCCTATGACTACTACGATAGATAACTGAAGTCATTTCTCCTTTCCTAATCTTAATTAACTATGAATATCCTCAGGAATAGATTTTATCTCAAACTTTCATATTTCTTCACCATTGTACCAAAAAGGAAAACAATATTGCTTTCTTTTAAGAAGGCAAGACAGCAGAATCGTTAGCACGCCGGGCCAAATGTTTAGAGGTATTTCATCCCTCTTTACGTTCTGAGTTCAAATTCCGCCGAGGTAGATTACTAGTTGAACGCTGGCGGTCGATGCAATCGACTTATTCCTCTCCCCCGGTATTACTGGCCTTGTGCCAAAATTTGAAATCGATATTGTTTTCTTTTTGGCAAATGTTATCAATTGAGGGGGTTATGTGATGTGGTACATAGAAATTTCGCATGTGTTTCCTACCGAAAGATATTTCTGACACGCACTGGCTATGATATTAAGGATGACATCAATAACATTCCGTTTGACTGTCAATGTAAATCTAGATCCTTGTGCGTAATTAAAAGTAGATTATATTCCGTTGAATTTGATATCTACCTCAGAGTAGAAATCTACATAAAAACTCTGATGATGATTGTAATACGAATGATATAGAGCAACTAGTAAGTGAGGACGATGGTCACCATCCTATCATAAGAGCCAAACAGGTGTTCATGGCCAAGGCAGTTAACCTATGAGGACCCAGTCTACCTGGCCGAAATTTAGCACACCGACTGTGCATAATCCGCCAGCCACAAAATCAGCAGCAATATCACTAAGAAATCGGTAGTTCGTTCCTGTTCCTCATTCGGTCAAAAATCAATAATACAAACGTTAAAATGTATTTGTCTAAGATTTTATCTTTCCTACTTTAGTCATTAATACAATGAAAACAACATTATGTTTATTTTTAAAATGTATATTAACAAGTATCACTAAACAAACAAGTATTTAATTTATATATCTATACTCAAAATCTTATAATTATATATAACAATGAAACTACTGATTTATTTATATTTATATAAAATCATATATATTATGCAGCCCACAAAAATATTTATTCTTAAATATCGTAAAATTGTTCAAATATATAACATTTTTGTTTACTCGAGGTATTATATCGAACAGAGTATTTGGTGGTATAGAATGCATAATAAAATAGCATAGCATATATAGTAGCCATGTGGCAAACCATAAAGGGTGTTTGAGTGTATGTAACATATCATGTACGTATCCGGAATGTAATAAATTATAAAACTGCATACAGCATATTCAGTTGTATATTTGAAATATGTTCGTATATGACTAATACAAGAGATTATATCGTATGTAGAACATAGTATATTATTAAACATTACAATATACCATATACCGTATTTGGTGGTAAATAATGATATAATATAGAGCATATTCGACGGTCTATACGGCATAGTAATATAGTATATAGTGTGTTTATATTTTCGTTTTGTGTGTGTGTGTGTGTGTGTGTGTGTGTGTGTGTGTGTGTGTGTGTGTGTGTGTGTGTGTGTGTGTGTGTGTGTGTGTGTGTGTGTGTGTGTGTGCCACGTGATCGACCAGACAATCAGATGTTGTTATACATCACTGGTCACAATGCGCCTCACATCGTTTTAGCTTTTTGAATGATGCCACCGCGTTGGCAAGGCGAGCAGGCCAACATTCCCCTTGATCTGAACACCAGTCTGTCATAGCGTTACCTATTTACAACTGAGTGGACTGTATGTATGTATGTATGTATGTATGTATGTACAAACATACATATATATACATACAATGGAGAATATACAAACTTTTAAGTTCAAATATGCCAGGGAGAATATACAAACTTTTAATGGTGCAGTAATGGAGAATATACAAACTTTTAAGTTCAAATATGCCAGGGACGTATTTCAGCTTTTAAGGGTAATTTTACTACAGTCTACCGAGGATAAAAAAAATCTCGCTTAAGGTAAGTGCCTTCTGAGGTTTAAGGAATTACTGGCCAACGGGGGTAGTAATGGTAGAAGTAATAATAACAAAAAAGAAAATTAATCTCGTGATTAGTCGGCAATCCTCCTAGATATGGCATACCGAAAATAATGAAGAGAAAAACACTGATGGTGATGACATCTTACAACATACATTGAGACCATAACGTACCAAGTGGCGTTCAAGGGTGTTATGCCTTTCACATGAAGAGATGGCTCTCTTCAACCATGTTGTTAACCCTCCTAGAGATGGTGTCTCAGTAATGAGAAAACACTGGTGGCTGTGTCACTTATAACAATTCACTTGAATGAATGCATGAAACGTAGCAATATACCAGATAACATCTAATGATCTAATGATGTTATCTGGTGTACTGATATTCCAAGGCCGGCGAATTTTATTTCATCTTGCAGTGGGATTTAATTGTTCTTTGGAGGAAATTATTTCCCTTCACCTCTTTTCGTTGTTTTATACTGAGTTTTCTTTTGTGATTTTTTCCATTTGTATTTTCAACGAGCATTTGTTAATTTTATCTATAATTATTATTTCCTGCTAGTAGAATTAAAATAGTAAATTAGAGCATGGATCTAAGTATTTAAGGAGTGGAACTTACAATTTCCTGTAAGTCAGACCTCCACATGGCCCCAGCAGACAAAATGGAAAAGGTGTTGCCCCCAGAAGATGGCGAGGAAGATGCTCAGACTTGTAGGTAGCTATCTCCGCCCCGATAGCAGTGACCAGGGCTATGGTCCGGTAACAAAAACGCCGGAGATCTCTATTGCCACAGGCAACAGAGCGACAGATAACTTCACCGTTTGTTCTTAACAGCTTGACGAACAGCGGAGTCTGAGCTGGCAGCTAATCACACCAAGTTGCCGCTGGAGAAAGTATCACAGCACATGGCATACCAGATGAGGGACATGCCGCCACAATACAGGACAATTTGGGGGTATAATTTGGAACTGTTGGTGGATAAGGGCTTAAAGATATTGTGTGTGCTGCCATAGAATTATAGCACGTAATGTACTGAAAACTGAGATTTGCAGTTTGTTGCACTTCCTTATTTTCAATTTTTTTTCTTGCTTTATCTTTTTAGTCCTTCTGGATATTTAGCTCTTTTCCTCGGCGCTTTCTACAAGGTAAAATTTCGGTATGGATTTTGTGTTCTTCAAATGTCTTTAAGATTTGCAAGTCCATATCGATTTTCCTTGCCCGTTCCTTAACCTTTCGTTAAGCTTACTTTGCACACACTTCCATACTGCCTCACAAAAGTCACTACTAGCTATGATTCTAAAATGGGTCCCATGTACTGGGACGGAAATCAGAGATATGTCTGACAATTTCAAACTGTGTTTTAGCTGCATGTTTACTTTTAAAGATTCTGCAGATAGTGCCATAACTTTTGTTTTTTTTTCTTTTTTTTTTCATTTTTCCCTTCTTTTTGCTTTTTTGCTTTTTTACGATAATTTCTCCAGATATGTCCTGGAGAGCTGGTCATGCTAATTTATGTTAGGGAAAATTTAATCTGCTTTCGTCTTTTCGTAAGCAGAGGCAGTGAGTTTTTTCCTTGCTACTTTTTGCATTACCGCCTTTGGCAAATATACAGAAGAATTCAATCAGTTCATTTCGCAATGATGGAATGTTTACCATCACACAGCTGCTACATAAATGGGCCAAATAATTTGGAATCGTGTAAGAGTGCTTAATGCTTTTGGTGTTGTTATTACTATCATAGTCTTCCAAATAACTTATTTGAGTGTCTTTGACTCATTTTTTATTTATTATTCACTATAGGGCCTATTTTATTATTTGTCTTGAAAATTTAGCTGTATATTTAGATTTTGTTATACATATATATATATATATATTAAATATATACTTTTATAAAACAAAATTTTACAAAATATATAGTATCTGTTAACAGTCTTAGCAAAAAGCTCACAGGTGAGTTTTTGTATATATATATATATATATATATATATGTCTCTTAAAAGATAGAGCTCAAAATCGATGCATTGAAGATACTTTATTGCAGCAACAATTGTAATAACAGAAACAACCACAATAAG
>NC_068982.1:120134661-120135732 GCF_001194135.2 Octopus bimaculoides
ATATATTAGCAATGTGAATGTTTCGTAGTGTAGCGTAATTGTGTGAACGAGCCATTCTATGAATGAAAATGTAATGTACGTTAATAAAAAAGTAAAAGTTTGTGAAACAATTCTTTTTTTCTGCTGTCTCCTCCCAGATATCGAAGGAAGATTTTCCTTAGGCAACGATAGTTCTTTTTATCAGTATTCCAAATAAAAATTCATTTCATAGTACTTGAATAAAAAGAACTTAGAAAATAGGCACAAAACGATGTCTTCGCACAATGACAGTAGAAAAGTAATAATAATAATAATAATAATAATAGCATGAACATGTGCCATACAACGTACATGACAACGACCAGGCTGCAATCATCTAGGATATTCCTGGCCAAACTGACAAAGAAATAAGAGCTAATCGCCCAGACATAATAATCAAGGATTGGGAAAGAACCACCTGCTTCCTGATAGACATTGCATTCCCTTATGACCAAAATATTGCCCGAAAAGAAGTGTTGAAATTGTGATAGTACAAAGACCTCGAAATTGAAGTATTCAAGATGTGAGGCATGAAGGTAAAAACAATATCAGTAATAATTGGAGCATTAGGTATGATAAAAAAAGTCATATTGACAAATATGTGGAAGCTATACATGGACCTTCAACACTACACACTAGCCAAAAAATAGCCCTGCTAGGAACAAACTACATCCTACGCAAGACACTATCAATTCAATATACACTCCAAACAAAACAATTCAGAGACATTACACACACAACATACAATACAAACTCTAATACAACAAAAGACTGCTACTAGACCCCATAACTAAAAAAAAAAAAACAAATACTGACGGAATACAATACCGGAAAGAGTTTGCACTCCCTCAACAACAAAAAAGAACAAACAATGCTGCACACACCCCAGCAGCATAAAGGTGTTGCAGGTGATGTAGTAGAAATTTGCCAGAAACTATCAAATGTTGAATAATAATAATAATAATAATAATAATAATAATAATAATAATAATAATAATAATAATAATAATAATAATAATAATAATAATAATAATAATAATAATAATAATAATA
>NC_068982.1:120136446-120138031 GCF_001194135.2 Octopus bimaculoides
TATAAAAATAAAACTACTAAATAATAATAATAATAATAATAATAATAATAATAATAATAATAATAATAATAATAATAATAAAGAAGTTCTTACGGCCTTCTACCATGCCATATATTTCCCCACAAATAATTCGAATACTGTACAAACCTACTTAAACTGGAGACAGAAACACCTTGATGTAAGACCCTACATAGACAGTAACAAACTTGCCAACATCAGAAGAAACATTATGAAAAAAAAATTACTAACTGAAGTAGAGATTCACCAAATTAAACAAGCAGTAAGGGATGAAAAGAATGAAACTGCAGCTAAAGAAGATACTACAGAGGAAATAATTATAAACCAGCCCAAGGCTGATGAAAATAGAGTAATGATTGAAATAATTAATGTAACTGATAGGCAAAGTGAAATACTCTCTGAACCAACCATAAACACTAAGGCAGGTGAAAATTAAATATATGAAGAAAGTCATACAGAAATCGACGCAACAGAACTACATGATCTAAAAAATTAAATTATGATTGAATGGCTGAAAATTAAAGAAACCAGTATGAATGAACGCAACACACTCCCAAAAATTCGCAATTCTATCCAAAACCTGAAAATAATTGGTAAAATCCGCCTTGCACTTAAGGATATAGTTTCAGCTAATGATGTTGATATTACAGATCTCAACCATCTGTACTATGCATCCGCAAAAATCTCAACGATTCTATGTGGTGAAAAGATTAGAAAACGACAACACTCCCACAAAAAGCCTTCTTGGCAAGAACGCATTCAACACCAAATTAAGCTACTTAGATCTGACATAGAATATTTGAAAAACCTTAAATTTGACAAGAGTATCAAACCTACAAAGACCCAACAACTAAAGAAAAAATATATGAAAACCATAGTTGACATTGATGCCACCATAGAAACCATCAAGCAAAAGGTACGTGCTAAAGCTACGCGCATAGCAAGGTATGAAAAGCGTGTTAGATTCTTCAGAGATAATAACATGTTCAAAAATAACCCCAATCATTTCTACATGAAGATAGGGAAAACACTAGTAACAATAAAGTCTGTCTCATCAAAAGAAGAAGTGCAGGAATTTTGGAATAAAATTTGGGCAGAAGGTAAAACACACAATGAAAAGGCCCCTTGGATTGATAGAATACCTACAGACTTAGACTCCTTAGAGGAGCAAAAGTGGGAGGGAATCAAGGTAGAGGATATAAGATCTGCTCTCAGGAGGTCAAGCAAATGGAAGGCTCCAGGAAAGGATAAAATTCCTAACTTCTGGCTGAATGCCTTCCCAGAGAGCCATGAACTGCTAACAAAACTTTACAACGATGTTTTGCAAAATCCTAGTATGATGCTCTTTTGGCTAGTTAATGGTTTAACATTCCTGCTTCCAAAAAATGAGGAAACAAACGAACCAAAAAATTTTCGACCCATAACCTGCTTAACAACAATGTATAAGACGCTAACATCCGTCCTAACTGAGTATACCTATAGTTTTTTAATAGAAAGTAGCATATTCCCTAATGAACAAAAGGGATGGAAACGTGGATCTTATGGTTGTAAAGATCAGCTACTCACC
>NC_068982.1:120139668-120143126 GCF_001194135.2 Octopus bimaculoides
AAACTGAGCAAATATAAAGATCTTGAAATAGAGATTAGAAAAATGTGGAATCTGAAGACTAAAACAATACCTATTGTCATAGGAGCCCTGGGAATGACAGCGAAACGGGCTGATTACTACCTAGCTCAGATACCAGGAAACCCCAAAATGGCTGAAGTTCAAAAGATAGTGCTCATGGGAACTGCCCATATCCTACGTAAAATACTGTCTATGTGATCTCAAATTTTAAAACATTCTCTAGAATAACACTATGTACAAATCGAAATATATGGTACCCTAGGCATAACACCTACATGAACTTCTAACTTGTTGTCTCTTGAGGTCTCTGGGTGAGACTTGGATCCAACTTGTACAAATGCAAAGCAAAAGTCAAACATAAAATAATAATAATAAAAGAAGGGGCTATAGAATGTTACTTTGGGTAGAAAAAGGTAAGTTTAAAATGACTGAGTAAAGATTAGTAGATCAAGCTAATGCTATTCAGAGAAGAAAATGGATGACAGAATTGGAGGTAGAAGAGATCACAAGAGAACTAGAAAAGAAAAATCTGGTAGTAGGAAAGATAAACAACAACATAAGAGATACAGATCAAACCAAAGAAGAACCTAAAGGAAAAGGTATTAATAGCGCTACCAATAAGGAAGGGACAAATGGGCACCAGCGACTTAAGTGATTTACGTGAGGAAGATCAGAAGATTTTAGATGAGTTGCAGGAAATAATGAGTAAAGAAATAAGAAAAAGATTGCCAGTATTAAAAGGCACCAATAGAAGGAAGCTGCTAGAAATGACTAGGAAAGTAGATTCTGTTATCGATAGGATAGATACTAAGAATATAGGAGATACTAACTTATTGATCTATGCAGGAGGGGTAGTAGTCACTAGAAGATTAGATATCTCACAAGGAAACATTAAAAAAGAACAAATATAGAAAAGGAGACTACAAAATAGAGTGAAGACTTTAAGACAAGATCTGAGAAGAATAGAAGCCTGGAGACTGAACAAGTTAGGAAACACAAAACGCAAATCTTCCCTTGAGAAAAGATATTTAGTTAAAGAGAAAGGATTTGAGACAATAGTAGAAGAGTTGAAACAGTGTATCATAGCAGTAGTAGGCAAGCTCTCCAGATATCAGAAAAGAATAGTTCAGTATCAACAGAATAGATTATTACATACCTATAGCTTTCGAACACACAAACGATCAGCATTAAAAAGACCCTCATATCTACAACTTCCGTGAATACCTATCCTTTTCTTTCTCCCTGAGTATTCGAAAATGTAAACATCCTCTACATTGCAAAACTGTATTCTCCAACTGGACGGACAAACGAATATCTCAAGAAAACTTAAAAACTTTAATACATTACCCAAATACGTAAACATACACTGCATTGCAACAACACAATTGAATTCAGAAATTCAAAAATTCAACGATGTGAATATCAGTACACACACACACACACACACACACACACACACATATATATATATATATATATATATATATATATATATATATTCTATCAGTGATTACAAATAGAACAGGTTGAATTGCTTCTTTTCAAGGCCAAAAGGCAGCGCTCTCAGTGGTCACTCGTAGTAGTAAACACATTTGACCTCTGCTGACCCAATTTATTCGTAAACCTGTAGTATTTGATCTTTTCACCAAGCTGCTACCCAATTATTTCCTTCAATAACCACATATTTATGATTATCTCAAGGACAAGACAAAAGTTGAAAATAAAGAACATTTATTAAATTTTTTTCATAATAAATGGAAATAGTAATAAGGATAATAACAATGGTAGTGGTGGTGGTGATGGTGATAATGATTAAAATAAAAATAATGATAATATGCTGCAGCTGTTAATACTACAACTACTACTGCTCTGATAGCACAGGAATCTGAGGCCCAACTACCACCCTTACCACTACCTCCACCCCTGCTACTGTTGCTGTTGCTACCACCACTGCTGCAACTACGCATAAAAGCAATAACTTCAGTGATATCAGTGATGATATTAATAATAATAGTAATAATAATAATAATAATAATAACAACAACAACAACAACAACAACAACAACAACAACAACAATAATAATAATAATAATAATAATAATAATAATAATAATAATAATAATAATAAAGAAACGAAACGGGTGGAGCCTCCCCATAGCCTGATTAATGATACATTTAGTGATGGTGTCACAATAAAAACACTGGTAATTGCGCTACCTCATATGAATGACAATGAAAACACAAAATATTGTGAATAACGGTGGTAATGAAACTGAAGCCAATGATGTTGGCAGTTTTGCACCCAGAAGGCTCAGAGATTCTGGTCCGGCTCCAGCCTGTCGATATCCAGAAAAAGACCAGCACACACGGCGTAGATGGAGCAAGCAAATTAATGCTGTGGTCATGGAGTGTTACTACCTGAGCAAACCGGTAGATGAAAATGGTGCTCAAATTAGGGGTAACCGACAACGTATGTATGATCATTGGAGAGAAAAGGGATTGTATCAACTCACAGAACATAGACTATGTGATCAAGCTAGAGCAATAAAAAAATCGTTCGATTATCATTATTATTATTATTATTATTATTATTATCATCATCATCATCATCATCATCATCATCATCATCATTATTATTATCATTATTATTATTATTATTATTATTATTATTATTATTATATGAGGATATTATTGTTTAGAACAATATCAGTGGCTTAGCATGCGTAAAAAACCTATAATGGTAAAAAAAAAACTATCAATAAATAATTAAGGTTACTAAGAAGCAGTACCGGCATATTAAATATAGCAGTCAAAATGACCAAGCCACAATTTTTTTCTTAAACACAAAGGTGAAAGCGGGCAAATGAATAAAAATCCTAAAACCCCGTACCAATAGAAATAATCGAAAGTTGAAAGAGCCAGACATACTCGGATCACTGTGATTTCGAACTTTGAGAAAAACTCTTAGTTTGTCTTCAGTGAGGCTTACTGACCCCAGGTTTATGTAGATTATTCATCTCACCAATATGTAAGATGACCGTTTTTATTGCCGCAGCAAATTTTAAAAAGTGGTCGAAGTAAATAAAATCGATTTAAATATATATGAGTATATTATTGGTTATAATAAGATCAGCGGATTAGCATGCGTAAAAATCCCATAACGGTAAAAATAATTATCAGTTAATAATTAAGGGTACAAACAAGCAGTACCAGCATGCTAAATATAGCAGTCAAAATTACCAAACCACAAATTTTCTTTTAAACACGAAGGTGATTATTTTCGTCATTGGTACGGGGTTTTAGGATTTTTATAAATTTGCCCGGTTTTGCCTTTGGGTTTAAGTGAAAATTTATGGTTTGGTCACTTTGGTTGTTATATTTAGCATGCTGGTACTGCTTGTTAGTACCCTTAATTATTAACATATATATATATATATATA
>NC_068982.1:120147528-120148190 GCF_001194135.2 Octopus bimaculoides
GGTTTGTCCATGTCCACATTGGCGCATTCGGGTAATCGAGTCGGTACCTGTCAGACAGTTGAAAGCGTCTGAGCAGGTCTTTGAGGCATTTGCATCCCCGTCTATTCCTATCTCTGCCCACATAGTCTAGATGCGTGTCCAAGGTAGCATTCCAATCCCCCACTAAAAGTAAAGGACGAGACGTTCCTAGGAATACTTCTAGACGTCGAAAGAAATCCGGCCTACCTGTTAAAGGTGGTGCGTATACTGATATGAGTCGAAAAGCACACAATAGATAGATAGATAGATAGATAGATAGATAGATAGATAGATAGATAGATAGAAGAATGTGTGCGCCTGTGTTGTGTTCGGGTATGTATGAGTGTATATATATATATAATGTATGTGTGTGTGCGCGCGCAGACACACACACACATACACACACATGCGCGCACACATACATACACATATATATACACACACGGATACAACTATCTGAAACTAACTCGCAATGAAGATTTCGTCTTGCTCACCTATTCTCTTTTCCCCATCCCCTCTCCCTCCCCCGTGTGTATATCTGTGTGTGTGCGTGTGTGTGTGTGTGTGTGAGAGTGAGTGTGTGTGTGTGTGTGTGAGTGTGTGTGTGTGTGTGTTTGTGTGTGTGTGTGTGTGTGTGTGTGTGT